>NC_060177.1:175000-295090 GCF_021184085.1 Oncorhynchus gorbuscha
ACATATAGAGAGAGAGGCAGAGACAGAGAGTGGGGGAGAATGAGAGAAGGACAGAGCAAAGAGGAACAGAAAGAGAGAGAGGGGGAAGGGAAGAGAGAGAGAAACATATAGAGAGAGAGGCAGAGACAGAGAGTGGGGGAGAATGAGAGAAGGACAGAGCAAAGAGGAACAGAAAGAGAGAGAGGGGGAAGGGAAAGAGAGAGAGAAACATATAGAGAGAGGAGAGATAAAGTCTTGCTCCACGATGTGTTGTTACACAAACATGGCGACCACAAAACAGTTTAATACACAGACAGCTTGACAATATTAGTTAGATCAATGAATGCAAGAACAGAGGTTCATGGAGCTGTACTCCCTGTATCTTCATACCCATGGGAGCCGAAACGTTATGGAGTCCGAAACACGTTAGCCTATGGTCATCTAGCAAGGCACAGACCCTGTACCCTAGCCAGGCACAGACCCTGTACCCTAGCCAGGCACAGACCATGTACCCTAGCCAGGCACAGACCCTGTATCCTAGCCAGGCACAGACCCTGTACCCTAGCCAGGCACAGACCATGTACCCTAGCCAGGCACAGACCCTGTACCCTAGCCAGGCACAGACCATGTACCCTAGCCAGGCACAGACCCTGTATCCTAGCCAGGCACAGACCCTGTACCCTAGCCAGGCACAGACCCTGTACCCTAGCCAGGCACAGACCCTGTACCCTAGCCAGGCACAGACCCTGTATCCTAGCCAGGCACAGACCCTGTATCCTAGCCAGGCACAGACCCTGTATCCTAGCCAGGCACAGACCCTGTACCCTAGCCAGGCACAGACCCTGTACCCTAGCCAGGCACAGACCCTGTATCCTAGCCAGGCACAGACCCTGTATCCTAGCCAGGAATAAATAAATAATAATAAATATAATAATAAAATAATAAACATTAACCTGGTAGGAGGTAGTCTACCAGGTTAAACATTCACCTGCTGTAAGGTAGGAGGTAGACTACCAGGTTAAACATTCACCTGCTGTAAGGTAGGAGGTAGTCTACCAGGTTAAACATTCACCTGCTGTAAGGTAGGAGGTAGTCTACCAGGTTAAACATTCACCTGCTGTAAGGTAGGAGGTAGACTACCAGGTTAAACATTCACCTGCTGTAAGGTAGGAGGTAGTCTACCAGGTTAAACATTCACCTGCTGTAAGGTAGGAGGTAGACTACCAGGTTAAACATTCACCTGCTGTAAGGTAGGAGGTAGACTACCAGGTTAAACATTCACCTGCTGTAAGGTAGGAGGTAGACTACCAGGTTAAACATTCACCTGCTGTAAGGTAGGAGGTAGACTACCAGGTTAAACATTCACCTGCTGTAAGGTAGGAGGTAGACTACCAGGTTAAACATTCACCTGCTGTAAGGTAGGAGGTAGACTACCAGGTTAAACATTCACCTGCTGTAAGGTAGGAGGTAGACTACCAGGTTAAACATTCACCTGCTGTAAGGTAGGAGGTAGTCTACCAGGTTAAACATTAACCTGCTGTAAGGTAGGAGGTAGTCTACCAGGTTAAACATTCACCTGCTGTAAGGTAGGAGGTAGTCTACCAGGTTAAACATTCACCTGCTGTAAGGTAGGAGGTAGTCTACCAGGTTAAACATTAACCTGCTGTAAAGTAGGAGGTAGTCTACCAGGTTAAACATTAACCTGCTGTAAAGTAGGAGGTAGTCTACCAGGTTAAACATTCACCTGCTGTAAGGTAGGAGGTAGACTACCAGGTTAAACATTCACCTGCTGTAAGGTAGGAGGTAGACTACCAGGTTAAACATTCACCTGCTGTAAGGTAGGAGGTAGTCTACCAGGTTAAACATTCACCTGCTGTAAGGTAGGAGGTAGTCTACCAGGTTAAACATTCACCTGCTGTAAGGTAGGAGGTAGTCTACCAGGTTAAACATTCACCTGCTGTAAGGTAGGAGGTAGACTACCAGGTTAAACATTCACCTGCTGTAAGGTAGGAGGTAGACTACCAGGTTAAACATTCACCTGCTGTAAGGTTAAACCATTAAACATTCACCTGCTGTAAGGTAGGAGGTAGTCTACCAGGTTAAACATTCACCTGCTGTAAGGTAGGAGGTAGTCTACCAGGTTAAACATTCACCTGCTGTAAGGTAGGAGGTAGACTACCAGGTTAAACATTCACCTGCTGTAAGGTAGGAGGTAGACTACCAGGTTAAACATTCACCTGCTGTAAGGTAGGAGGTAGACTACCAGGTTAAACATTCACCTGCTGTAAGGTAGGAGGTAGTCTACCAGGTTAAACATTCACCTGCTGTAAGGTAGGAGGTAGACTACCAGGTTAAACATTCACCTGCTGTAAGGTAGGAGGTAGACTACCAGGTTAAACATTCACCTGCTGTAAGGTAGGAGGTAGACTACCAGGTTAAACATTCACCTGCTGTAAGGTAGGAGGTAGACTACCAGGTTAAACATTCACCTGCTGTAAGGTAGGAGGTAGACTACCAGGTTAAACATTCACCTGCTGTAAGGTAGGAGGTAGTCTACCAGGTTAAACATTCACCTGCTGTAAGGTAGTCTACCAGGTTAAACATTCACCTGCTGTAAGGTAGGTGCAGGAGACTAGGTTAAAATGTGTTCACCTGCTGTAGGTTAAACATTCACCTGCTGTAAGGTAGGAGGTACTACCAGGTTAAACATTCACCTGCTGTAGTAGGAGGTAGTCTACCAGGTTAAACATTCACCTGCTGTAAAGTAGGAGGTAGTCTACAGGTTAAACATTCACCTGCTGTAAGGTAGGAGGTAGACTACCAGGTTAAACATTCACCTGCTGTAAG
The DNA here is from genome assembly GCF_021184085.1 of Oncorhynchus gorbuscha. NCBI lineage: Eukaryota > Metazoa > Chordata > Actinopteri > Salmoniformes > Salmonidae > Oncorhynchus > Oncorhynchus gorbuscha. The sequence continues at coordinate 177,827 of NC_060177.1, forward strand.
GTAGGAGGTAGTCTACCAGGTTAAACATTCACCTGCTGTAAAGTAGGAGGTAGTCTACCAGGTTAAACATTCACCTGCTGTAAGGTAGGAGGTAGTCTACCAGGTTAAACATTCAACATAGTTTTACTGGACCATTAAAATGTGTTCTATGTATTGGTTCCATAGACTACAGTTCTACTGCACCTTCCCCACTTAAGGACCTACAGTACAACGACAGGGCTGTAGTGGAGCGGGTTGAGAGCTTTAGGCTCCTCGGTGTCCACATCACTTAAGGACCTACAGTACATCGACAGGGCTGTAGTGGAGCGGGTTGAGAGCTTTAGGCTCCTCGGTGTCCACATCACTTCAGGACCTACAGTACATCGACAGGGCTGTAGTGGAGCGGGTTGAGAGCTTTAGGCTCCTCGGTGTCCACATCACATCGACAGGGCTGTAGTGGAGCGGGTTGAGAGCTTTAGGCTCCTCGGTGTCCACATCACTTCAGGACCTACAGTACATCGACAGGGCTGTAGTGGAGCGGGTTGAGAGCTTTAGGCTCCTCGGTGTCCACATCACTTAAGGACCTACAGTACATCGACAGGGCTGTAGTGGAGCGGGTTGAGAGCTTTAGGCTCCTCGGTGTCCACATCACATCGACAGGGCTGTAGTGGAGCAGGTTGAGAGCTTTAGGCTCCTCGGTGTCCACATCACTTCAGGACCTACAGTACACCGCCAGGGCTGTAGTGGAGCGGGTTGAGAGCTTTAGGCTCCTCGGTGTCCACATCACATCGACAGGGCTGTAGTGGAGCAGGTTGAGAGCTTTAGGCTCCTCGGTGTCCACATCACTTCAGGACCTACAGTACATCGACAGGGCTGTAGTGGAGCAGGTTGAGAGCTTTAGGCTCCTCGGTGTCCACATCACATCGACAGGGCTGTAGTGGAGCAGGTTGAGAGCTTTAGGCTCCTCGGTGTCCACATCACTTCAGGACCTACAGTACATCGACAGGGCTGTAGTGGAGCAGGTTGAGAGCTTTAGGCTCCTCGGTGTCCACATCACTTCAGGACCTACAGTACATCGACAGGGCTGTAGTGGAGCGGGTTGAGAGCTTTAGGCTCCTCGGTGTCCACATCACTTAAGGACCTACAGTAAGTATTCACACCTCTTGACTTTTCCCACAATTTGACCAGGGACGTTTTCCAACGCCTCGTAAAGAAGGGCACCTATTGGTAGATGGATATTGAACATTGAATATCCCTTTGCACATGATGAAGTTATTCATTACAATTTGGATGGCGTATCATTATACCCAGTCACTACAAAGATACACACGTCCTTCCTAACTCAGTTGTCAGAGAGAAAGGAAACTGTTCAGGGATTTCACAAGGCCAACTGTAACTTTAAAACAGTTACAGAGTTGAGTGAAAATGGTGTAACAGCATCTCTTCAATATCAGGAGGTTGGCCCCCTAAGACCGCCTACAGATGCACCATTGAGAGCACCCTGTCAGTCGATCACAGCCTGGTAAGTTTGGGTGATATAAAGATTATCATACCTTCATACCGACCTTGTGCCATCCAGGGACATTCGGTAATACCAGCACTGAACACCAGGGCCGCTATTTTGGAACCCCACTGAGCCTCTGTAATCCGAAGGTTAGCAATACTAACAAGTACATGTGAAATCGCATTCAGAATGCTACAGTAACTCCATTCTAACCAGCGCATTGCCAACATTTTATAGAGTCTCTGACCTAAACCATGCTGAACAAAAATATAAATGCAACATGATGCAAGTGTTGGTCCCATGTTTCATGAGCTGAAAAAAAATATCACAGAAATGTTCCATACGCACAAAAAGCTTATTTTTCAAAAATATTGAGGACGAATTTGTTTACATATCTGTTAGTGAGCATTTCTCCTTTGCCAAGATATTCTATCCACCTCACAGGTGTGTTTTATCACAAAGCATGACCATTACACAGGTGCACCTTGTGCTGGGGACAATAAAAAGGCCACTGTAAAATATGCAGTTTTGTCACACAACACAATGCCACAGATGTCTCAAGTTTTGAGGAAGCGTGCAGTTGGCATGCTGACTGCAGACATTTCCACCAGAGCATTTCATGTTCCTTTCTTTACATTGTTTTAGATAATTAATGTTGCAGTACATCCAACTGGCCTCACAACCGCAGACCACGTGTATGGCTTTTGTGGGCAAGCGGTTTGCTGATGTCAACGTTGTGAACAGAGTGCCCCATGGTGGGGTTATGGTATGGGCAGGCATAAACTACAGACAACGAACACATATTTGCATTTTATCGATGGCAATTTGAATGCACAGAGATACCGTGAAGATATCCTGAGGCCCATTGTCGTGATATTCATCCGCCACGATCACCTTATGTTTCAGCATGATAATGTACAGCCAGTCTGTCCTGTCCAGTCCATCACCTCATGTTTCAGTATGATAATGTACAGCCTGTTTGTCCTGTCAATCACCTCATGTTTCAGTATGATAATGTACAGCCAGTCTGTCCTGTCCAGTCCATCACCTCATGTTTCAGTATGATAATGTACAGCCTGTCTGTCCTGTCAATCACCTCATGTTTCAGTATGATAATGTACAGCCTGTCTGTCCTGTCAATCACCTCATGTTTCAGTATGATAATGTACAGCCTGTTTGTCCTGCCAATCACCTCATGTTTCAGTATGATAATGTACAGCCTGTCTGTCCTGTCAATCACCTCATGTTTCAGTATGATAATGTACAGCCTGTCTGTCCTGTCAATCACCTCATGTTTCAGTATGATAATGTACAGCCTGTTTGTCCTGTCAATCACCTCATGTTTCAGTATGATAATGTACAGCCTGTCTGTCCTGTCAATCACCTCATGTTTCAGTATGATAATGTACAGCCTGTCTGTCCTGTCAATCACCTCATGTTTCAGTATGATAATGTACAGCCTGTCTGTCCTGTCAATCACCTCATGTTTCAGTATGATAATGTACAGCCTGTCTGTCCTGTCAATCACCTCATGTTTCAGTATGATAATGTACAGCCTGTTTGTCCTGCCAATCACCTCATGTTTCAGTATGATAATGTACAGCCTGTCTGTCCTGTCAATCACCTCATGTTTCAGTATGATAATGCACAGCCTGTCTGTCCTGTCAATCACCTCATGTTTCAGTATGATAATGTACAGCCTGTTTGTCCTGTCAATCACCTCATGTTTCAGTATGATAATGTACAGCCTGTTTGTCCTGTCAATCACCTCATGTTTCAGTATGATAATGTACAGCCTGTTTGTCCTGCCCAGTCCATCACCTCATGTTTCAGTATGATAATGCACAGCCTGTCTGTCCTGTCAATCACCTCATGTTTCAGTATGATAATGTACAGCCTGTCTGTCCTGTCAATGTTTATTATGATAATGCCTGTCAATCACCTCATGTTTCAGTATGATAATGTACAGCCTGTTTGTCCTGTCAATCACCTCATGTTTCAGTATGATAATGTACAGCCTGTTTGTCCTGTCAATCACCTCATGTTTCAGTATGATAACCTCATGTTTCAGTATGATAATGCAGTGTCTGTCCTGTCAATCACCTCATGTTTCAGTATGATAATGTACAGCCTGTTTGTCCTGTCAATCACCTCATGTTTCAGTATGATAATGTACAGCCTGTTTGTCCTGCCAATCACCTCATGTTTCAGTATGATAATGTACAGCCTGTTTGTCCTGTCAATCACCTCATGTTTCAGTATGATAATGCACAGCCTGTCTGTCCTGTCAATCACCTCATGTTTCAGTATGATAATGTACAGCCTGTTTGTCCTGTCCAGTCTAGAGGTCGACTGATTATGATTTTTCAACGCCAATACCGATTATTGGAGGACCAAAAAAGCCGATACCGATTAATCGGCCGATTTGAAAAAAGAAGTATTTGTAATAATGACAATTAAAACAATACTGAATGAACACGTATTTTTACTTAATATAATGCATCGATAAAATCAATTTAGCCTCAATTAAATAATGAAACATGTTCAATTTGGTTTAAATAATTCAAAAACAAAGTGTTGGAGAAGAAAGTAAAAGTGCAATATGTGCTATTTAAGAAACTAACGTTTCAGTTCATTGCTCAGAACATGAGAACATATGAAAGCTGGTGGTTCCTTTTAACATGAGTCTTCAATATTCCCAGGTAAGAAGTTTTAGGTTGTAGTTATTATAGGAATTATAGGACTATTTCTCTCTGTACCATTTGTATTTCATTAACCTTTGACTATTGGATGTTCTTATAGTCACTTTAGTATTGCCAGTGTAACAGTATAGCTTCCGCCCCTCTCCTCGCTCCTCCCTGGGCTCGAATCAGCAACACAACGAAGCAGTGTTACCCATGCAGAGCAAAGGAAACAACCACTCCAAGGCTCAGAGCGAGTGAAGTTTGAAAGGCTATTAGCGTGCGCTAACTAACTAGCCATTTCACTTCGGTCACACCAGCCTCATCTCGGGAGTTGATAGGCTTGAAGTCATAAACAGCGCAATGCTTGACACACAATGAAGAGCTGCTGGCAAAACGCACGACAGTGCTGTTTGAATGAATGTTTACGCACCTGCTTCTGCCTACCACCGCTCAGTCAGATGCTTAGATACTTGTAAACTCAGTCAGATTATATGCAACGCAGGACACGCTAGATAATATCTAGTAATATCATCAACCATGTGTAGATAACTAGTGATTATGATGGATTGTTTTTTATAAGATAAGTTTAATGCTAGCTAGCAACTTACCTTGGCTTACTGCATTTGTGTAACAGTCAGTCTCCTTGTGGAGTGCAACGAGAGAGAGGTAGGTCGTTATTGCGTTGGACTAGTAAGGTTGCAAGATTGGATCCCCCGAGCTGACAAGGTGAAAATCTGTTGTTCTGCCCCTGAACGAGGCAGTTAACCCACCGTTTCTAGGCCGTCATTGAAAATAAGAATGTGTTCTTAACTGACTTGCCCAGTTAAATAAAGATTCAATAAAAGGTGTAAAGAAATTACATGTAAAAAAAAAAAAAAAAAGCGGCACCCGAAAATACAGATTTCCGATTGTTATGAAAACTTGAAATAGGCCCTAATTAATCGGCCATTCCGATTAATCGGTCGACCTCTAGTCCAGTCCATCACCTCATGGTTCAGCATGATAATGCACAGCATGTTTGTCCTGTCCATCACCTCATGTTTCAGCATGATAATGCACAGCATGTTTGTCCTGTCCAGTCCATCACCTCATGTTTCAGTATGATAATGCACAGCATGTTTGTCCTGTCCAGTCCATCACCTCATGTTTCAGCATGATAATGTACAGCATGTTTGTCCTGTCCATCACCTCATGTTTCAGCATGATAATGCACAGCATGTTTGTCCTGTCCAGTCCATCACCTCATGTTTCAGCATGATAATGTACAGCCTGTTTGTCCTGTCCATCACCTCATGTTTCAGCATGATAATGCACAGCCTGTCTGTCCTGTCCAGTCCATCACAGGGTTCTAATCGTGTTCTGTCTGTCCTGTCCAGTCATTCACAGGGTTCTAATAGTGTTCTGTCTGTCCTGTCCAGCCCATCACAGGGTTCTAATCGTGTTCTGTCTGTCCTGTCCAGTCATTCACAGGGTTCTAATAGTGTTCTGTTTGTCCTGTCCAGTCATTCACAGGGTTCTAATAGTGTTCTGTCTGTCCTGTCCAGCCCATCACAGGGTTCTAATAGTGTTCTGTCTGTCCTGTCCAGTCATTCACAGGGTTCTAATAGTGTTCTGTCTGTCCTGTCCAGCCCATCACAGGGTTCTAATCGTGTTCTGTCTGTCCTGTCCAGTCATTCACAGGGTTCTAATAGTGTTCTGTTTGTCCTGTCCAGTCATTCACAGGGTTCTAATAGTGTTCTGTCTGTCCTGTCCAGCCCATCACAGGGTTCTAATCGTGTTCTGTCTGTCCTGTCCAGCCCATCACAGGGTTCTAATAGTGTTCTGTCTGTCCTGTCCAGTCATTCACAGGGTTCTAATAGTGTTCTGTCTGTCCTGTCCAGTCCATCACAGGGTTCTAATCGTGTTCTGTCTGTCCTGTCCAGTCATTCACAGGGTTCTCATAGTGTTCTGTCTGTCCTGTCCAGTCCATCACAGGGTTCTAATCGTGTTCTGTCTGTCCTGTCCAGTCCATCACAGGGTTCTAATAGTGTTCTGTCTGTCCTGTCCAGACCATCACAGGGTTCTAATAGTGTTCTGTCTGTCCTGTCCAGTCATTCACAGGGTTCTAATAGTGTTCTGTCTGTCCTGTCCAGTCCATCACAGGGTTCTAATAGTGTTCTGTCTGTCCTGTCCAGACCATCACAGGGTTCTAATAGTGTTCTGTCTGTCCTGTCCAGACCATCACAGGGTTCTAATAGTGTTCTGTCTGTCCTGTCCAGACCATCACAGGGTTCTAATAGTGTTCTGTCTGCCCTGTCCAGTTCATCACCTCATGTTTCAGCATAGTAATGCACAGCCCCATGTTGCAAAGACCTGTACACAATTCCTGGAAGCTGAAAATGTCCCAGTTCTTCCATGGCCTTCATACACACCAGACATGTCACCCATTAAGCATGTTTGGGATGCTCTGGGTCGCTGTGTACGGCAGCATGTTCCAGTTCCTGCCAATATCCAGCAACTTCACACAGCCATTGAAGAGGAGTGGCACAACATTCCACAGGTCACAATTAACAGCCATATCAACTCTATGTGAAAGAGATGTGTCGCGCTGCATGAGGCAAATGGTGGCCACACTAGATACTGACTGGTTTTCTGATCCATGACCCTACCTTTAAAAAATAAAAAAGGTATCTGTGGCCAACAGATGCATATCAAATCAAATCAAATCTTATTTGTAACATACTCATGGTTAGCAGATGTTAATGCAGTCGGTATTCCCAGTCATGTGAAATCCAGAGATTCGGGCCTAATACAGTTCATGTAACATTTTACAGAATGTAACTCAGTAAATTATAGCATGTTGTGTTTATATTTTTGTTCAGTATATATAGTTAGAGAAATGTGATGTGAGCTAGCAACAGACAGACTGGTTTCGTGCGGACAAACCAAATACAGCCACTCAGCAACCGGACACGAACACAATCTGTGGAGAAAAACATATGTTCAAATATTTGCATAACCTTTGATTGGAGGATAGCTGTGGGGGTTATCCAATCAGGATCAAATCTTCTGTTCTCCTCAAGTTAATTAATGGTCATTTTGAAGAAAGACCAGTCTCTTTGACACATAACATTAATTTGAGCTAAACAGACTGGCAACGAGGCTAGATTGGTACCAGTTTAGAGTTGTGGTTTGTTGTTAGTACTAGTACAACGTATACCAACGAGGCTAGATTGGTACCAGTTTAGAGTTGTGGTTTGTTGGTTAGTACTAGTACAACGTATACCAACGAGGCTAGATTAAACTGGTACCAATCTAGCCTCGTTGGTATACGTTGTACTAGTACTAACAACAAACCACAACTCTAAACTGGTACCAGAGTTGTGGTTTGTTGTTAGTACTAGTAAAACGTATACCAACGAGGCTAGATTGGTACCAGTTTAGAGTTGTGGTTTGTAGGTTAGTACTAGTACACCGTATACCAACGAGGCTAGATTGGTACCAGTTTAGAGTTGTGGTTTGTTGGTTAGTACTAGTACACCGTATACCAACGAGGCTAGATTGGTACCAGTTTAGAGTTGTGGTTTGTAGGTTAGTACACCGTATACCAACGAGGCTAGATTGGTACCAGTTTAGAGTTGTGGTTTGTTGGTTAGTACTAGTACAATGTATACCAAGGTATTTGGAAATAGCCATGGGATGGTTTTTAAATACCGTTGAAACTATTTATTTGAAGTTTTTTTAAACAAATGGTAATACTTGTAGCTATTTTAAGTAAATACCTGAAGTCAACTTGTGCAATACGGCAGGAGATAAAGAAGACCACGTTCTTAATTTCACCTGTCACAATTTTTCATTATGAAGCTTACTGGTCGTCCTCAGTCACGTCATATTTGTTTACAAGCACACACCAATGAGAGACCGGAGCCTTGTGAGTCACTCACTGTTGTGCAGCTCGTGCCAGGTGATCTGGAATTCACAACTAAATGTTTGCCAGCTAGATATCTTATAACCAACTAACTGTCTAAAATGTTATAATTTAGTAGCTAGTTTGCCATCTAGCTAAGTGGTTAGCTTCTTCCAAAATCAAGTTTTACTTGATAACAGCAGGGAATCCCCTCCTGGATCAAGAGCATTGCCGTCCAATATTAGTTTACTGTGTCCAGCAAACTGAGTAGCATTTTTGAGTTCCTTGTATAACTTTATGAGCTGGGGTGTCTGTCTTGTGAATACTTTAGGTCAGAGACTGTATAAAATGTTTGCAATGTGCTCATTAGCTTTTAGTTAGCATGCTCTATGGGATTTTACGTGTACTTGTTAGCATTGCTGACCTTCGGATTACAATAACGCCCCTTGGGTTCAGTGCCGGTATTACCGAATATCCTGGTATGGCACAAGGTGGGTATGAAGGTAGGACAATCTGGATACCGCCCAAGCCTAGTTAAGAGTTGTGGTTTGATGGTTGGTACTAAACTGAGTCAAAAAAAGGAACACTGTTACCCATGCTTGTTCAATGAACCATAAGCAATGAATGAACATGCACCTGTGGAACGGTCGTTAACACACTAACAGCTTACAGGCAATTAAGGTCACAGTTATGAAAACTTAGGACAATAAAGAGGCCTTTCTACTGACTCTGAAAAACACCAAAAGAAAGATGCCCAGGGTCCCTGCTCATCTGCGTGAATGTGCCTTGGGCATACTGCAAGAAGGCATGAGGACTGCAGATGTGGCCAGGGCATTACATTTCAATGTCCGTACTGTGAGACACCTAAGACAGCGCTACAGGGAGACAGGACGGACAGCTGATCATCCTCGCAGTGGCAGACCACGTGTAACAACACCAGCACAGGATCAGTACATCCGAACAGGACACCTGCGGGACAGGTACAGGATGGCAACAACTGCCCCATTTACACCAGGAACACACAATCCCTCCATCAGTGCTCAGACTGTCCGCAATAGGCTGAGCGAGGCTGGTCCGAGGGTTTGTTAGGCCTGCTGTAAAGGCAGGTCCTCACCAGACATCACCGGCATCACAAAGCAGTGTCGCACTGCTTTGCTTTATCTTGGCCAGGTCGCATTTGTAAATGAGAACATGTTCTCAACTGGCCTATCTGGTTAAATAAAAGGTGGAGAAAAACACCAATCAGGACAAGTTCTTCCAGTTTAAAAATATTATGTAAAGGTGTTACAAGCCGATGACATAGAGTACATAAAAGCCCTTTTCTGAACAATAAAAATGGCCAAATAAAAAGGTAGTAAACCCAAAATGGCTTTATAAAAAAAGTATACCAGTGACTGAGCCTACGAGTGACTAGAGAAGGCCAGCCAACCATTGTATATAAAGTGCAGTGGTGCGTAAGGGTTTTGCTGTTTAAAATAAATCTCAAAGTGCCATGGTAAAGGGTGTCAATTGATACCAAACACTGAGCAGAAGCATTCATATATAAAATATCCCCATAGTCTAGTAAAGGCATAAATGTAGCTGATACTAGCCTCCTTCTGGCTTCAAAAGAAAAACAGGCCTTATTCCTCAAATAAAATCTCAACTTCAGTTTAATTTCTTTTGAAAGTTCTTGAATATGCAATTTAAAAAAGAGAGACCTTCATCAATTAAAATGCCAAGATATTTATATGAGGTTGGTCTCAATCTCCTTGCCCTGACAGGTAGTAATAGGTGAAAGGTTCAGAGGCCTATTTCTTGCTTTAGAAAACAGTAGTTTAGTTGTCAGTATTGAAGGGATAGCTTTGATTGACACAAGGTATGTTGAACAGTATAAAAAGCAGTTTGCAAGATCTGGAAAGCTTTTGTGAGAGACGAGGCACAACAATAAATAACAGTATCATCAGCATTAAAGTGAAGTTGTGCATTTTGGACATTTTTGTCTAAATGATTAATATAAATAGTGAATAAAATGGGACCAAGTACACAGCCCTGGGGCACACCACTACAGACAGAAATGAGCCCATCAAACAGAGTGCACTGAGTTCTATCAGACAGATAGTTAGCAAACCATGCAACTGCATGCTCCGAAAGACCTACTCTCGACAATCTCTGTCTCAGTATAGGCAGGCATGATCAACTGTATCAAAAGCCACAGTGCTGTTTTTTGTCAAGGGCTTCAGTGATATCATTTAAAACATTCATGCCTGCTGTAATTGAGCTATGCTTCTTCCTGAAGACAGAATGGTACAATGATAAAAATAGACACTAATATAAATTACTATAATCTACTGTACCACCCTCATGACATTACTAGAATCTGCTATACCACCCCCATGACATTACTATAACCTACAGTACCACCTCCATGACATTACTATAATCTACTATACCACCTCCATGACATTACTATAATCTACAGTACCACCTCCATGACATTACTATAATCTACAGTACCACCTCCATGACATTACTATAATCTACTATACCACCTCCATGACATTACTATAATCTACTATACCACCTCCATGACATTACTATAATCTACAGTACCACCTCCATGACATTACTATAATCTACTATACCACCTCCATGACATTACTATAATCTACTATACCACCTCCATGACATTACTATAATCTACTATACCACCTCCATGACATTACTATAATCTACAGTACCACCTCCATGACATTACTATAATCTACTATACCACCTCCATGACATTACAATAATCTACTGTACCACTTCCATGACATTGCTATAATCTACTGTACCACCTCCATGACATTGCTATAATCTACTATACCACCTCCATGACATTACTATAATCTACTGTACCACCTCCATGACATTACTGTAATCTACTGTACCACCCCCATGACATTACTATTACTATAATCTACTGTACCACCTCCATGGCATTACTATAAACTACTGTACCACCCCCATGACATTACTATTACTATAATCTACTGTACCACCTCCATGACATTACTATAATCTACTGTACCACCTCCATGACATTACTGTAATATACTATACCACCACCATGACATTACTATTACTATAATCTACTATACCACCTCCATGCCATTACTATAATCTACTGTACCACCTCCATGACATTACTATAATCTACTATACCACCTCCATGACATTACTATAATCTACAGTACCACCTCCATGACATTACTATAATCTACAGTACCACCTCCATGACATTACTATAATCTACTATACCACCTCCATGACATTACTATAATCTATTGTACCACCTCCATGACATTACTATAATCTACTGTACCACCTCCATGACATTACTATAATCTACTGTACCACCTCCATGACATTACTATAATCTACTATACCATCTCCATGACATTACTATAATCTACTATACCACCTCCATGACATTACTATTACTATAATCTACTGTACCACCTCCATGACATTACTATAATCTACTGTACCACCTCCATGACATTACTATAATCTACTATACCACCTCCATGACATCACTATTACTATAATCTACTATACCACCTCCATGACATTACTATTACTATAAACTACTATACCACCACCATGACATTACTATTACTATAATCAACTATACCACCTCCATGACATTACTATAATCTACTGTACCACCTCCATGACATTACTATAATCTACTGTACCACCTCCATGACATTACTATAATCTACTGTACCACCTCCATGACATTACTATAATCTACAGTACCACCTCCATGACATTACTATAATCTACTGTACCACCTCCATGACATTACTATAATCTACTATACCACCTCCATGACATTACTATAATCTACAGTACCACCTCCATGACATTACTATAATCTACAGTACCACCTCCATGACATTACTATAATCTACTGTACCACCTCCATGACATTACTATAATCTACAGTACCACCTCCATGACATTACTATAATCTACTGTACCACCTCCATGACATTACTATAATCTACTATACCACCTCCATGACATTACTATAATCTACTATACCAACTCCATGACATTACTATTACTATAATCTACCGTACCATCTCCATGACATTACTATAATCTACTGTACCACCTCCAAGACATTACTATAAACTACTATACCACCTCCATGACATTACTATTACTATAATCTACTGTACCACCTCCATGACATTACTATAATCTACTGTACCACCTCCATGACATTACTATTACTATAATCTACTGTACCACCTCCATGACATTACTATTACTATAATCTACTGTACCACCTCCATGACATTACTATAATCTACTGTACCACCTCCATGACATAATCTACAGTACCACCTCCATGACATTACTATAATCTGCTATACCACCTCCATGACATTACTATAATCTACTGTACCACCTCCATGACATTACTATTACTATAATCTACTATACCACCTCCATGACATTACTATAATCTACAGTACCACCTCCATGACATTACTATTACTATAATCAACTGTACCACCTCCATGACATTACTATAATCTACTATACCACCTCCATGACATTACTATTACTATAATCTACTGTACCACCTCCATGACATTACTATTACTATAATCTACTGTACCACCTCCATGACATTACTATAAACTACTATACCACCTCCATGACATTACTATAATCTACTGTACCACCATGACATTACTATAATCTACTGTACCACCTCCATGACATTACTATAATCTACTATACCACCTCCATAACATTACTATTACTATAATCTACTGTACCACCTCCATGACATTACTATAATCTACTATACCACCTCCATGACATTACTATAATCTACTATACCACCTCCATGACATTACTATTACTATAATCTACTGTACCACCTCCATGACATTACTATAATCTACTATACCACCTCCATGACATTACTATAATCTACTGTACCACCTCCATGACATTACTATAATCTACTGTACCACCTCCATGACATTACTATAATCTACTATACCACCTCCATGACATTACTATAATCTACTATACCACCTCCATGACATTACTATAATCTACTGTACCACCTCCATGACATTACTATAATCTACTGTACCACCTCCATGACATTACTATAATCTACTGTACCACCTCCATGACATTACTATAATCTACTATACCACCTCCATGACATTACTATTACTATAATCTACTGTACCACCTCCATGACATTACTATAATCTACTATACCACCTCCATGACATTACTATAATCTACTATACCATCTCCATGACATTACTATTACTATAATCTACTGTACCACCTCCATGACATTACTATAATCTACTATACCACCTCCATGACATTACTATAATCTACTATACCACCTCCATGACATTACTATAATCTACAGTACCACCTCCATGACATTACTATAATCTACTGTACCACCTCCATGACATTACTATAATCTACTATACCACCTCCATGACAATACTATAATCTACTATACCACCTCCATGACATTACTATTACTATAATCTACTGTACCACCTCCATGACATTACTATTACTATAATCTACTATACCACCTCCATGACATTACTATAATCTACTATTCCAACTCCATGACATTACTATTACTATAATCTACTGTACCACCTCCATGACATTACTATAATCTGCTATACCACCTCCATGACATTACTATAATCTACAGTACCACCTCCATGACATTACTATTACTATAATCTACTGTACCACCTCAATGACATTACTATAAACTACTATACCACCTCCATGACATTACTATAATCTACTGTACCACCTCCATGACATTACTATAATCTACTGTACCACCTCCATGACATTACTATTACTATAATCTACTGTACCACCTCCATGACATTACTATAATCTACTATACCACCTCCATGACATTACTATAATCTACTATACCACCTCCATGACATTACTATAATCTACTATACCACCTCCATGACATTACTATTACTATAAACTACTATACCACCTCCATGACATTACTATAATCTACTGTACCACCTCCATAACATTACCATTACCTACTGTACCACCTCCATGACATTACTATTACTATAATGTACAGTACCACCTCCATGACATTACTATAATCTACTGTACCACCTCCATGACATTACTATTACTATAATCTACTGTACCACCTCCATGACATTACTATTACTATAATCTACTGTACCACCTCCATGACATTACTATAATCTACTGTACCACCTCCATGACATTATAATCTACAGTACCACCTCCATGACATTACTATAATCTGCTATACCACCTCCATGACATTACTATAATCTACTGTACCACCTCCATGACATTACTATAATCTACTATACCACCTCCATGACATTACTATAATCTATTACTATAATCTACACCACCTCCATGACATTACTATTACTATAATCTACTGTACCACCTCCATGACATTACTATAATCTACTATACCACCTCCATGACATTACTATTACTATAATCTACTGTACCACCTCCATGACATTACTATTACTATAATCTACTGTACCACCTCCATGACATTACTATAAACTACTATACCACCTCCATGACATTACTATAATCTACTATACCACCTCCATGACATTACTATTACTATAATCTACTGTACCACCTCCATGACATTACTATAATCTACTATACCACCTCCATGACATTACTATAATCTACTATACCACCTCCATGACATTACTATTACTATAATCTACTGTACCACCTCCATGACATTACTATAATCTACTATACCACCTCCATGACATTACTATAATCTACTGTACCACCTCCATGACATTACTATAATCTACTGTACCACCTCCATGACATTACTATAATCTACTATACCACCTCCATGACATTACTATAATCTACTATACCACCTCCATGACATTACTATAATCTACAGTACCACCTCCATGACATTACTATAATCTACTGTACCACCTCCATGACATTACTATAATCTACTGTACCACCTCCATGACATTACTATAATCTACTATACCACCTCCATGACATTACTATTACTATAATCTACTGTACCACCTCCATGACATTACTATAATCTACTATACCACCTCCATGACATTACTATAATCTACTATACCATCTCCATGACATTACTATTACTATAATCTACTGTACCACCTCCATGACATTACTATAATCTACTATACCACCTCCATGACATTACTATAATCTACTATACCACCTCCATGACATTACTATAATCTACAGTACCACCTCCATGACATTACTATAATCTACTGTACCACCTCCATGACATTACTATAATCTACTATACCACCTCCATGACAATACTATAATCTACTATACCACCTCCATGACATTACTATTACTATAATCTACTGTACCACCTCCATGACATTACTATTACTATAATCTACTATACCACCTCCATGACATTACTATAATCTACTATTCCAACTCCATGACATTACTATTACTATAATCTACTGTACCACCTCCATGACATTACTATAATCTGCTATACCACCTCCATGACATTACTATAATCTACTAGTACCACCTCCATGACATTACTATTACTATAATCTACTGTACCACCTCCATGACATGACATTACTATAAACTACTATACCACCTCCATGACATTACTATAATCTACTGTACCACCTCCATGACATTACTATAATCTACTGTACCACCTCCATGACATTACTATTACTATAATCTACTGTACCACCTCCATGACATTACTATAATCTACTATACCACCTCCATGACATTACTATAATCTACTATACCACCTCCATGACATTACTATAATCTACTATACCACCTCCATGACATTACTATTACTATAATCTACTATACCACCTCCATGACATTACTATAATCTACTGTACCACCTCCATGACATTACCATTACCTACTGTACCACCTCCATGACATTACTATTACTATAATCTACTGTACCACCTCCATGACATTACTATATAATCTACTGTACCACCTCCATGACATTACTATTACTATAATCTACTGTACCACCTCCATGACATTACTATAATCTACTATACCACCTCCATGACATTACTATTATCTACTGTACCACCTCCATGACATTACTATAATCTACTGTACCACCTCCATGACATTACTATAATCTACTATACCACCTCCATGACATTACTATAATCTACTGTACCACCTCCATGACATTACTATAATCTACTATACCACCTCCATGACATTACTATAATCTACTGTACCACCTCCATGACATTACTATTACTATAATCTACTGTACCACCTCCATGACATTACTATAATCTACTATACCACCCCCATGACATTACTATTATCTACTGTACCACCTCCATGACATTACTATAATCTACTGTACCACCTCCACGAAATTACTATAATCTACTATACCACCTCCATGACATTACTATAATCTACTGTACCACCTCCATGACATTACTATAATCTACTTACCACCTCCATGACATTACTATAATCTACTGTACCACCTCCATGACATTACTATTACTATAATCTACTGTACCACCTCCATGACATTACTATAATAATCTACTATACCACCTCCATGACATTACTATAATCTACTGTACCACCTCCATGACATTACTATAATCTACTGTACCACCTCCATGACATTACTATTACTATAATCTACTGTACCACCTCCATGACATTACTATAATCTACTATACCACCTCCATGACATTACTATAATCTACTATACCACCTCCATGACATTACTATAATCTACTATACCACCTCCATGACATTACTATTACTATAAACTACTATACCACCTCCATGACATTACTATAATCTACTGTACCACCTCCATAACATTACCATTACCTACTGTACCACCTCCATGACATTACTATTACTATAATGTACAGTACCACCTCCATGACATTACTATAATCTACTGTACCACCTCCATGACATTACTATTACTATAATCTACTGTACCACCTCCATGACATTACTATTACTATAATCTACTGTACCACCTCCATGACATTACTATAATCTACTGTACCACCTCCATGACATTATAATCTACAGTACCACCTCCATGACATTACTATAATCTACTATACCACCTCCATGACATTACTATAATCTACTGTACCACCTCCATGACATTACTATTACTATAATCTACTATACCACCTCCATGACATTACTATAATCTACAGTACCACCTCCATGACATTACTATTACTATAATCAACTGTACCACCTCCATGACATTACTATAATCTACTATACCACCTCCATGACATTACTATTACTATAATCTACTGTACCACCTCCATGACATTACTATTACTATAATCTACTGTACCACCTCCATGACATTACTATAAACTACTATACCACCTCCATGACATTACTATAATCTACTATACCACCTCCATGACATTACTATTACTATAATCTACTGTACCACCTCCATGACATTACTATAATCTACTATACCACCTCCATGACATTACTATAATCTACTATACCACCTCCATGACATTACTATTACTATAATCTACTGTACCACCTCCATGACATTACTATAATCTACTATACCACCTCCATGACATTACTATAATCTACTACCACCTCCATGACATTACTATAATCTACTGTACCACCTCCATGACATTACTATAATCTACTATACCACCTCCATGACATTACTATAATCTACTATACCACCTCCATGACATTACTATAATCTACTATACCACCTCCATGACATTACTATAATCTACTGTACCACCTCCATGACATTACTATAATCTACTGTACCACCTCCATGACATTACTATAATCTACTATACCACCTCCATGACATTACTATTACTATAATCTACTGTACCACCTCCATGACATTACTATAATCTACTATACCACCTCCATGACATTACTATAATCTACTATACCATCTCCATGACATTACTATTACTATAATCTACTGTACCACCTCCATGACATTACTATAATCTACTATACCACCTCCATGACATTACTATAATCTACTATACCACCTCCATGACATTACTATAATCTACTATACCACCTCCATGACATTACTATAATCTACAGTACCACCTCCATGACATTACTATAATCTACTGTACCACCTCCATGACATTACTATAATCTACTATACCACCTCCATGACAATACTATAATCTACTATACCACCTCCATGACATTACTATTACTATAATCTACTGTACCACCTCCATGACATTACTATTACTATAATCTACTATACCACCTCCATGACATTACTATAATCTACTATTCCAACTCCATGACATTACTATTACTATAATCTACTGTACCACCTCCATGACATTACTATAATCTGCTATACCACCTCCATGACATTACTATAATCTACAGTACCACCTCCATGACATTACTATTACTATAATCTACTGTACCACCTCAATGACATTACTATAAACTACTATACCACCTCCATGACATTACTATAATCTACTGTACCACCTCCATGACATTACTATAATCTACTGTACCACCTCCATGACATTACTATTACTATAATCTACTGTACCACCTCCATGACATTACTATAATCTACTATACCACCTCCATGACATTACTATAATCTACTATACCACCTCCATGACATTACTATAATCTACTATACCACCTCCATGACATTACTATTACTATAAACTACTATACCACCTCCATGACATTACTATAATCTACTGTACCACCTCCATAACATTACCATTACCTACTGTACCACCTCCATGACATTACTATTACTATAATGTACAGTACCACCTCCATGACATTACTATAATCTACTGTACCACCTCCATGACATTACTATTACTATAATCTACTGTACCACCTCCATGACATTACTATTACTATAATCTACTGTACCACCTCCATGACATTACTATAATCTGCTGTACCACCTCCATGACATTATAATCTACAGTACCACCTCCATGACATTACTATAATCTGCTATACCACCTCCATGACATTACTATAATCTACTGTACCACCTCCATGACATTACTATAATCTACTATACCACCTCCATGACATTACTATAATCTACAGTACCACCTCCATGACATTACTATTACTATAATCAACTGTACCACCTCCATGACATTACTATAATCTACTATACCACCTCCATGACATTACTATTACTATAATCTACTGTACCACCTCCATGACATTACTATTACTATAATCTACTGTACCACCTCCATGACATTACTATAAACTACTATACCACCTCCATGACATTACTATAATCTACTATACCACCTCCATGACATTACTATTACTATAATCTACTGTACCACCTCCATGACATTACTATAATCTACTATACCACCTCCATGACATTACTATAATCTACTATACCACCTCCATGACATTACTATTACTATAATCTACTGTACCACCTCCATGACATTACTATAATCTACTATACCACCTCCATGACATTACTATAATCTACTGTACCACCTCCATGACATTACTATAATCTACTGTACCACCTCCATGACATTACTATAATCTACTATACCACCTCCATGACATTACTATAATCTACTATACCACCTCCATGACATTACTATAATCTACAGTACCACCTCCATGACATTACTATAATCTACTGTACCACCTCCATGACATTACTATAATCTACTGTACCACCTCCATGACATTACTATAATCTACTATACCACCTCCATGACATTACTATTACTATAATCTACTGTACCACCTCCATGACATTACTATAATCTACTATACCACCTCCATGACATTACTATAATCTACTATACCATCTCCATGACATTACTATTACTATAATCTACTGTACCACCTCCATGACATTACTATAATCTACTATACCACCTCCATGACATTACTATAATCTACTATACCACCTCCATGACATTACTATAATCTACTGTACCACCTCCATGACATTACTATAATCTACTGTACCACCTCCATGACATTACTATAATCTACTATACCACCTCCATGACATACTATAATCTACTATACCACCTCCATGACATTACTATTACTATAATCTACTGTACCACCTCCATGACATTACTATTACTATAATCTACTATACCACCTCCATGACATTACTATAATCTACTATTCCAACTCCATGACATTACTATTACTATAATCTACTGTACCACCTCCATGACATTACTATAATCTACTATACCACCTCCATGACATTACTATAATCTACAGTACCACCTCCATGACATTACTATTACTATAATCTACTGTACCACCTCCAATGACATTACTATAAACTACTATACCACCTCCATGACATTACTATAATCTACTGTACCACCTCCATGACATTACTATAATCTACTGTACCACCTCCATGACATTACTATTACTATAATCTACTGTACCACCTCCATGACATTACTATAATCTACTATACCACCTCCATGACATTACTATAATCTACTATACCACCTCCATGACATTACTATAATCTACTATACCACCTCCATGACATTACTATTACTATAATCTACTATACCACCTCCATGACATTACTATAATCTACTGTACCACCTCCATAACATTACCATTACCTACTGTACCACCTCCATGACATTACTATTACTATAATCTACTGTACCACCTCCATGACATTAATATTACTATAATCTACTGTACCACCTCCATGACATTACTATTACTATAATCTACTGTACCACCTCCATGACATTACTATAATCTATTATACCACCCCCATGACATTACTATTATCTACTGTACCACCTCCATGACATTACTATAATCTACTGTACCACCTCCACGAAATTACTATAATCTACTATACCACCTCCATGACATTACTATAATCTACTGTACCACCTCCATGACATTACTATAATCTACTATACCACCTCCATGACATTACTATAATCTACTGTACCACCTCCATGACATTACTATTACTATAATCTACTGTACCACCTCCATGACATTACTATAATCTACTATACCACCCCCATGACATTACTATTATCTACTGTACCACCTCCATGACATTACTATAATCTACTGTACCACCTCCATGACAATTACTATAATCTACTATACCACCTCCATGACATTACTATAATCTACTGTACCACCTCCATGACATTACTATAATCTACTATACCACCTCCATGACATTACTATAATCTACTGTACCACCTCCATGACATTACTATTACTATAATCTACTGTACCACCTCAATGACATTACTATAAACTACTATACCACCTCCATGACATTACTATAATCTACTGTACCACCTCCATGACATTACTATAATCTACTGTACCACCTCCATGACATTACTATTACTATAATCTACTGTACCACCTCCATGACATTACTATAATCTACTATACCACCTCCATGACATTACTATAATCTACTATACCACCTCCATGACATTACTATAATCTACTATACCACCTCCATGACATTACTATTACTATAAACTACTATACCACCTCCATGACATTACTATAATCTACTGTACCACCTCCATAACATTACCATTACCTACTGTACCACCTCCATGACATTACTATTACTATAATGTACAGTACCACCTCCATGACATTACTATAATCTACTGTACCACCTCCATGACATTACTATTACTATAATCTACTGTACCACCTCCATGACATTACTATTACTATAATCTACTGTACCACCTCCATGACATTACTATAATCTACTGTACCACCTCCATGACATTATAATCTACAGTACCACCTCCATGACATTACTATAATCTGCTATACCACCTCCATGACATTACTATAATCTACTGTACCACCTCCATGACATTACTATTACTATAATCTACTATACCACCTCCATGACATTACTATAATCTACAGTACCACCTCCATGACATTACTATTACTATAATCAACTGTACCACCTCCATGACATTACTATAATCTACTATACCACCTCCATGACATTACTATTACTATAATCTACTGTACCACCTCCATGACATTACTATTACTATAATCTACTGTACCACCTCCATGACATTACTATAAACTACTATACCACCTCCATGACATTACTATAATCTACTATACCACCTCCATGACATTACTATTACTATAATCTACTGTACCACCTCCATGACATTACTATAATCTACTATACCACCTCCATGACATTACTATAATCTACTATACCACCTCCATGACATTACTATTACTATAATCTACTGTACCACCTCCATGACATTACTATAATCTACTATACCACCTCCATGACATTACTATAATCTACTGTACCACCTCCATGACATTACTATAATCTACTGTACCACCTCCATGACATTACTATAATCTACTATACCACCTCCATGACATTACTATAATCTACTATACCACCTCCATGACATTACTATAATCTACAGTACCACCTCCATGACATTACTATAATCTACTGTACCACCTCCATGACATTACTATAATCTACTGTACCACCTCCATGACATTACTATAATCTACTATACCACCTCCATGACATTACTATTACTATAATCTACTGTACCACCTCCATGACATTACTATAATCTACTATACCACCTCCATGACATTACTATAATCTACTATACCATCTCCATGACATTACTATTACTATAATCTACTGTACCACCTCCATGACATTACTATAATCTACTATACCACCTCCATGACATTACTATAATCTACTATACCACCTCCATGACATTACTATAATCTACTATACCACCTCCATGACATTACTATTACTATAAACTACTATACCACCTCCATGACATTACTATAATCTACTGTACCACCTCCATAACATTACCATTACCTACTGTACCACCTCCATGACATTACTATTACTATAATGTACAGTACCACCTCCATGACATTACTATAATCTACTGTACCACCTCCATGACATTACTATAATCTACTGTACCACCTCCATGACATTAATATTACTATAATCTACTGTACCACCTCCATGACATTACTATTACTATAATCTACTGTACCACCTCCATGACATTACTATAATCTACTGTACCACCTCCATGACATTACTATAATCTACTATACCACCCCCATGACATTACTATTATCTACTGTACCACCTCCATGACATTACTATAATCTACTGTACCACCTCCACGAAATTACTATAATCTACTATACCACCTCCATGACATTACTATAATCTACTGTACCACCTCCATGACATTACTATAATCTACTATACCACCTCCATGACATTACTATAATCTACTGTACCACCTCCATGACATTACTATTACTATAATCTACTGTACCACCTCAATGACATTACTATAAACTACTATACCACCTCCATGACATTACTATAATCTACTGTACCACCTCCATGACATTACTATAATCTACTGTACCACCTCCATGACATTACTATTACTATAATCTACTGTACCACCTCCATGACATTACTATAATCTACTATACCACCTCCATGACATTACTATAAT
Source organism: Oncorhynchus gorbuscha (assembly GCF_021184085.1). NCBI lineage: Eukaryota > Metazoa > Chordata > Actinopteri > Salmoniformes > Salmonidae > Oncorhynchus > Oncorhynchus gorbuscha. The sequence goes on from NC_060177.1 coordinate 201,629, forward strand.
CTACTATACCACCTCCATGACATTACTATAATCTACTATACCACCTCCATGACATTACTATTACTATAAACTACTATACCACCTCCATGACATTACTATAATCTACTGTACCACCTCCATAACATTACCATTACCTACTGTACCACCTCCATGACATTACTATTACTATAATGTACAGTACCACCTCCATGACATTACTATAATCTACTGTACCACCTCCATGACATTACTATTACTATAATCTACTGTACCACCTCCATGACATTACTATTACTATAATCTACTGTACCACCTCCATGACATTACTATAATCTACTGTACCACCTCCATGACATTATAATCTACTAGTACCACCTCCATGACATTACTATAATCTGCTATACCACCTCCATGACATTACTATAATCTACTGTACCACCTCCATGACTATTACTATAATCTACTATACCACCTCCATGACATTACTATAATCTACTATACCACCTCCATGACATTACTATTACTATAATCAACTGTACCACCTCCATGACATTACTATAATCTACTATACCACCTCCATGACATTACTATTACTATAATCTACTGTACCACCTCCATGACATTACTATTACTATAATCTACTGTACCACCTCCATGACATTACTATTACTATAATCTAACTGTACCACCTCCATGACATTACTATAATCTACTATACCACCTCCATGACATTACTATTATCTAATGTACAGTACCACCTCCATGACATTACTATAATCTACTGTACCACCTCCATGACATTACTATTACTATAATCTACTGTACCACCTCCATGACATTACTATAATCTACTATACCACCTCCATGACATTACTATTACTATAATCTACTGTACCACCTCCATGACATTACTATAATCTACTGTACCACCTCCATGACATTACTATAATCTACTATACCACCTCCATGACATTACTATTATCTACTGTACCACCTCCATGACATTACTATAATCTACTGTACCACCTCCATGACATTACTATAATCTACTATACCACCTCCATGACATTACTATAATCTACTGTACCACCTCCATGACATTACTATAATCTACTATACCACCTCCATGACATTACTATAATCTACTGTACCACCTCCATGACATTACTATTACTATAATCTACTGTACCACCTCCATGACATTACTATAATCTACTATACCACCTCCATGACATTACTATAATCTACTGTACCACCTCCATGACATTACTATAATCTACTGTACCACCTCCATGACATTACTATTACTATAATCTACTGTACCACCTCCATGACATTACTATAATCTACTATACCACCTCCATGACATTACTATAATCTACTATACCACCTCCATGACATTACTATAATCTACTATACCACCTCCATGACATTACTATTACTATAAACTACTATACCACCTCCATGACATTACTATAATCTACTGTACCACCTCCATAACATTACTATTACCTACTGTACCACCTCCATGACATTACTATTACTATAATGTACAGTACCACCTCCATGACATTACTATAATCTACTGTACCACCTCCATGACATTACTATTACTATAATCTACTGTACCACCTCCATGACATTACTATTACTATAATCTACTGTACCACCTCCATGACATTACTATAATCTACTGTACCACCTCCATGACATTATAATCTACTAGTACCACCTCCATGACATTACTATAATCTGCTATACCACCTCCATGACATTACTATAATCTACTGTACCACCTCCATGACATTACTATTACTATAATCTACTATACCACCTCCATGACATTACTATAATCTACAGTACCACCTCCATGACATTACTATTACTATAATCAACTGTACCACCTCCATGACATTACTATAATCTACTATACCACCTCCATGACATTACTATTACTATAATCTACTGTACCACCTCCATGACATTACTATTACTATAATCTACTGTACCACCTCCATGACATTACTATTACTATAATCTACTGTACCACCTCCATGACATTACTATAAACTACTATACCACCTCCATGACATTACTATAATCTACTATACCACCTCCATGACATTACTATTACTATAATCTACTGTACCACCTCCATGACATTACTATAATCTACTATACCACCTCCATGACATTACTATAATCTACTATACCACCTCCATGACATTACTATTACTATAATCTACTGTACCACCTCCATGACATTACTATAATCTACTATACCACCTCCATGACATTACTATAATCTACTGTACCACCTCCATGACATTACTATAATCTACTGTACCACCTCCATGACATTACTATAATCTACTATACCACCTCCATGACATTACTATAATCTACTATACCACCTCCATGACATTACTATAATCTACAGTACCACCTCCATGACATTACTATAATCTACTGTACCACCTCCATGACATTACTATAATCTACTGTACCACCTCCATGACATTACTATAATCTACTATACCACCTCCATGACATTACTATTACTATAATCTACTGTACCACCTCCATGACATTACTATAATCTACTATACCACCTCCATGACATTACTATAATCTACTATACCATCTCCATGACATTACTATTACTATAATCTACTGTACCACCTCCATGACATTACTATAATCTACTATACCACCTCCATGACATTACTATAATCTACTATACCACCTCCATGACATTACTATAATCTACAGTACCACCTCCATGACATTACTATAATCTACTGTACCACCTCCATGACATTACTATAATCTACTATACCACCTCCATGACAATACTATAATCTACTATACCACCTCCATGACATTACTATTACTATAATCTACTGTACCACCTCCATGACATTACTATTACTATAATCTACTATACCACCTCCATGACATTACTATAATCTACTATTCCAACTCCATGACATTACTATTACTATAATCTACTGTACCACCTCCATGACATTACTATAATCTGCTATACCACCTCCATGACATTACTATAATCTACTGTACCACCTCCATGACATTACTATTACTATAATCTACTATACCACCTCCATGACATTACTATAATCTACAGTACCACCTCCATGACATTACTATTACTATAATCAACTGTACCACCTCCATGACATTACTATAATCTACTATACCACCTCCATGACATTACTATTACTATAATCTACTGTACCACCTCCATGACATTACTATTACTATAATCTACTGTACCACCTCCATGACATTACTATAAACTACTATACCACCTCCATGACATTACTATAATCTACTATACCACCTCCATGACATTACTATTACTATAATCTACTGTACCACCTCCATGACATTACTATAATCTACTATACCACCTCCATGACATTACTATAATCTACTATACCACCTCCATGACATTACTATTACTATAATCTACTGTACCACCTCCATGACATTACTATAATCTACTATACCACCTCCATGACATTACTATAATCTACTGTACCACCTCCATGACATTACTATAATCTACTGTACCACCTCCATGACATTACTATAATCTACTATACCACCTCCATGACATTACTATAATCTACTATACCACCTCCATGACATTACTATAATCTACAGTACCACCTCCATGACATTACTATAATCTACTGTACCACCTCCATGACATTACTATAATCTACTGTACCACCTCCATGACATTACTATAATCTACTATACCACCTCCATGACATTACTATTACTATAATCTACTGTACCACCTCCATGACATTACTATAATCTACTATACCACCTCCATGACATTACTATAATCTACTATACCATCTCCATGACATTACTATTACTATAATCTACTGTACCACCTCCATGACATTACTATAATCTACTATACCACCTCCATGACATTACTATAATCTACTATACCATCTCCATGACATTACTATAATCTACAGTACCACCTCCATGACATTACTATAATCTACTGTACCACCTCCATGACATTACTATAATCTACTATACCACCTCCATGACAATACTATAATCTACTATACCACCTCCATGACATTACTATTACTATAATCTACTGTACCACCTCCATGACATTACTATTACTATAATCTACTATACCACCTCCATGACATTACTATAATCTACTATTCCAACTCCATGACATTACTATTACTATAATCTACTGTACCACCTCCATGACATTACTATAATCTGCTATACCACCTCCATGACATTACTATAATCTACAGTACCACCTCCATGACATTACTATTACTATAATCTACTGTACCACCTCAATGACATTACTATAAACTACTATACCACCTCCATGACATTACTATAATCTACTGTACCACCTCCATGACATTACTATAATCTACTGTACCACCTCCATGACATTACTATTACTATAATCTACTGTACCACCTCCATGACATTACTATAATCTACTATACCACCTCCATGACATTACTATAATCTACTATACCACCTCCATGACATTACTATAATCTACTATACCACCTCCATGACATTACTATTACTATAAACTACTATACCACCTCCATGACATTACTATAATCTACTGTACCACCTCCATAACATTACCATTACCTACTGTACCACCTCCATGACATTACTATTACTATAATGTACAGTACCACCTCCATGACATTACTATAATCTACTGTACCACCTCCATGACATTACTATTACTATAATCTACTGTACCACCTCCATGACATTAATATTACTATAATCTACTGTACCACCTCCATGACATTACTATTACTATAATCTACTGTACCACCTCCATGACATTACTATAATCTACTGTACCACCTCCATGACATTACTATTACTATAATCTACTGTACCACCTCCATGACATTACTATAATCTACTATACCACCTCCATGACATTACTATAATCTACTATACCACCTCCATGACATTACTATAATCTACTATACCACCTCCATGACATTACTATTACTATAAACTACTATACCACCTCCATGACATTACTATAATCTACTGTACCACCTCCATAACATTACCATTACCTACTGTACCACCTCCATGACATTACTATTACTATAATGTACAGTACCACCTCCATGACATTACTATAATCTACTGTACCACCTCCATGACATTACTATTACTATAATCTACTGTACCACCTCCATGACATTAATATTACTATAATCTACTGTACCACCTCCATGACATTACTATTACTATAATCTACTGTACCACCTCCATGACATTACTATAATCTACTGTACCACCTCCATGACATTACTATAATCTACTATACCACCCCCATGACATTACTATTATCTACTGTACCACCTCCATGACATTACTATAATCTACTGTACCACCTCCACGAAATTACTATAATCTACTATACCACCTCCATGACATTACTATAATCTACTGTACCACCTCCATGACATTACTATAATCTACTATACCACCTCCATGACATTACTATAATCTACTGTACCACCTCCATGACATTACTATTACTATAATCTACTGTACCACCTCCATGACATTACTATAATCTACTATACCACCTCCATGACATTACTATAATCTACTGTACCACCTCCATGACATTACTATAATCTACTATACCACCCCCATGACATTACTATTATCTACTGTACCACCTCCATGACATTACTATAATCTACTGTACCACCTCCATGACATTACTATAATCTACTATACCACCTCCATGACATTACTATAATCTACTGTACCACCTCCATGACATTACTATAATCTACTATACCACCTCCATGACATTACTATAATCTACTGTACCACCTCCATGACATTACTATAATCTACTATACCACCTCCATGACATTACTATAATCTACTGTACCACCTCCATGACATTACTATAATCTACTATACCACCTCCATGACATTACTATAATCTACTGTACCACCTCCATGACATTACTATTACTATAATCTACTGTACCACCTCCATGACATTACTATAATCTACTATACCACCTCCATGACATTACTATAATCTACTGTACCACCTCCATGACATTACTATAATCTACTATACCACCTCCATGACATTACTATAATCTACTATACCACCTCCATGACATTACTATTACTATAATCTACTGTACCACCTCCATGACATTACTATAATCTACTATACCACCTCCATGACATTACTATAATCTACTATACCACCTCCATGACATTACTATTACTATAATCTACTGTACCACCTCCATGACATTACTATAATCTACTGTACCACCTCCATGACATTACTATAATCTACTGTACCACCTCCATGACATTACTATAATCTACTGTACCACCTCCATGACATTACTATAATCTACTGTACCACCTCCATGACATTACTATAATCTACTGTACCACCTCTATGGCATTACTATAATCTACTGTACCACCTCCATGACATTACTATAATCTACTGTACCACCTCCATGACATTACTATAATCTACTATACCACCTCCATGACATTACTATAATCTACTGTACCACCTCCATGACATTACTATAATCTACTGTACCACCTCCATGACATTACTATAATCTACTATACCACCTCCATGACATTACTATTACTATAATCTACTATACCACCTCCATGACATTACTATAATCTACTATACCACCTCCATGACATTACTATAATCTACTATACCACCTCCATGACATTACTATTACTATAATCTACTATACCACCTCCATGACATTACTATAATCTACTATACCACCTCCATGACATTACTATTACTATAATCTACTATACCACCTCCATGACATTACTATAATCTACTATACCACCTCCATGACATTACTATAATCTACTGTACCACCTCCATGACATTACTATAATCTACTGTACCACCTCCATAACATTACTATAATCTACAGTACCACCTCCATGACATTACATTACTATAATCTACTATACCACCTCCATGACATTACATTACTATAATCTACTGTACCACCTCCATGACATTACTATAATCTACTGTACCACCTCCATGACATTACTATAATCTACTGTACCACCTCCATGACATTACTATAATCTACTGTACCACCTCCATGACATTACTATAATCTACTGTACCACCTCCATGACATTACTATTACTATAATCTACAGTACCACCTCCATGACATTACTGTAATCCCCAGTACCAGACTATCAACTCATAAACCAGATGTTCAGTAGCACCTGGTCTGCAGTGCACTACCTGCGACAGTGTTTATTCACCAAGATCTGACTCCTATTAATGATCTATTACATTGGGCGTACCTGTAATGCAGTACAATAATCCACATCACTGTGTTGCCTAAATATCTGCCCCTGACTGTATTGTGGGTGCAATTCATTATCAGGTAGAACAGAAAAGCAGCAGTACTCCAGACCTCGTAGGGCCAGATCTGTGTTCCCCTGGACTAGATTATAACTGTAGTTGAGGCTAATGCTGATGCTTCATAAAAGACTAGAGATTGGGTCAGAAATCCATTCACTGGGAACAAGAAGCATCAGCCTCCAGTCTATTGCATGCTGATGCAATGGAGTGTCTGCAACAACGTATCCTCACCAACTCAGACCTGGCAGACCTACATTATCCGTTTCAAAGTAGCCTAACCATTCCTCCATGGTCGTACCAAATGTATCCACCAGCACACAAAAAAACATCGGGACTTGTTTCAATTGGTTGGTCATTATTAGCCTCTGAACACGCGCTGTATCTTTAAATGGGCCGATAACTTGACAGGAAAACTAAGTTGAAGAAAGACAGGTTCTGGACGGGCCTACTAAAGATAGGTTCGGCCAGACCCGCTAGTGGCATGGAGGGCTCAGCTCTGACATGGGGATACCTAGTGTGGCCTCGCTACTCGTTTATGGGTCTCTTTCACACTCCCTCCATCCCCCCCTCACGACGCCATCGGTTTGTGGCATGGGACATAGAATGTGGAAGTCAAATAAAAGACGACATTTTGGCTACATAGTGGCTGACGTAGACGGGCTTTCTGTTTACAAGCCGACGTTAACCGCCATGAAGAAACAACCGCGTAAACAAGCACATTACACACTGGCGATACGCTGAGAGCCATTTCCAAACCGAGGGGAAAGGAATGAGATAAATGACGCTCGACTAGAAACACTGTCGCCTCTCCGGCCGGTCTACTCTATTCGCTCTGTTGTTTCCTTCCTTTATGTCACCAATCAACAGATATTCAACTCACCTGGTTCCAAAAGAGGTTTATGGTGGCGAAGTGATTGTGGTGGGTGTTAATATGAGAAACCAGTTTGAACGTGGTGTCCCCCGTTGACGTTGTATGTAGAGCAGGACGGAAGGAGGAAGGGATTGAAAGAGGGGTGACGTAAATGAAGAAACTACAGAGACCTCCTCCTCCTCCTCCTCCTCGCTGGCAGACAGGAGAGAAGTGCTGATAAACTGACATGGAGAATAGACACCTCGTTAGTATTGACATTTCTACTAAGATATAATACATTTATCACCTTGACTTTCTTTTTCGTCATAGAAGACATTTCGGTAGGCCAATAGGCTCCAACTCAAGGTCTGCCCCTAGCGGACTAAACCTCATTCCACGGTGAAGGAAGTTTATGGTGAACTTCACCAACAGAGTGGCGCAGAGACCAGGCTTTGCGGAATCTCGCTCCGACTTCATCGATTCGCTCAAGGTCAATAAGTAAAGGGATGACATGACGTGTGCCTTTGTGTCCAATCAAATCACACGCTCTAACAGCTGGTGACAACCATTCAAATGTAGATCATTACAGGCGCCAGTAAACAATACATTTGTTCCATAACTTTATTGACTTGGCACATTTCTGTCCAGACTCTAGAGATACTGAGAAATAAGAGAGAGAAATCATATAAATATATTTTTTTACGTATTACAATCATTTTATTATATGTTTCATTTACACACTTCATCAGATTTACATTGACACGTGTGCTGAGTTGCCACCTTCGAGAAACGTCTATTTATAACTGATAATAATTAATAATATCTCATTAAGTCCTTATTGGGCGTTGAGCCACCAGAGGGCGCTCTAGCACAATATACCCTGCAGACAGGCTTGGTGCAGACCAGAGAGAATAATAGAGGCCCTAGTCGCCAAAAGGTTATATTAATATAGGTTGTATTTACTATAGTTAACTGGGTGGGACTTCCAACTTTATTGGCTGATCCATCCCGATAACCCTGTTGGAGTCATGTCCTATCTGGATCAGCCAATCATGAAGAAAAATTACTACTTCAATATGGAGATTGCCTCAATGGCGCTGCCCATGCTGTTATACTATAATGGGAGAGATTTGATTTGATGCTATAATGGCAACAGATATAAAGATGAGTCCTCTGTCTATCTCTATGGCGCAGGCCCAGACCTGCCTTGTATTTTTGAAGGAGAGTAATTCCTTCATGTTTAAGGTTCAGTTGGATTCAGTTATGATAGATCTATTAGAATTCTTTAGACATTCAGCAGCTATGATTGTTGTGACTGAACACTGAACTCTTGATGTGCATACAGTAGTCTAAAGGCCATTCTATAATGAACTTGATTAAATTTTTTAAAAACATTTATTTATTCAAGGTTGCCCAATTGAGACCAGGGTCTCATTCCCAATGGTGCTCTGAGAACAAACACCAGATTCCTAAACTGCCCTTGTGGTACCAGGGAAACATTTGTTGAGATCGGTGTGGAATAACTTGACTGGCCTGCACAGAGCCCTGACCTCAACCGAATCGGACACCTTTGGAATGAATTGGAATGCCGACTGCGAGCCAGTCATTTCGCCTCACCCGCAATAACATCTGCTAAACACGTTATGTGACCAATAAAATGTTATTTGAATCAAGAATCAATTATATAGACTTCCGGCGCCGACTGAGATGGCCGCCTCGCTTCGCGTTCCTAGGAAACTATGCAGTTTTTTGTTTTTTTACGTGTTATTTCTTACATTAGTACCCCAGGTCATCTTAGGTTTCATTACATACAGTCGAGAAGAACTACTGAATATAAGATCAGCGTCAACTCACCATCAGTACGACCAAGAATATGTTTTCCGCGACGCGGATCCTGTGTTCTGCCTTACAAACAGGACAACGGAATGGATCGCATGCAGCGACCCAAGGAAACGACTCCGAAAAAGAGGGAAACGCAGCGGTGTTCTGGTCAGACTCCGAAAAAGGGCACATCGCGCACCACTTCCCAGCATTCTTCTTGCCAATGTCCAGTCTCTCGACAACAAGGTTGATGAAATCCGAGCAAGGGTGGCATTCCAGAGGGACATCAGAGACTGCAACGTTCTCTGCTTTACGGAAACATGGCTTACTGGGAAGACGCTATCCAGGGCGGTGCAGCCAACGGGTTTCTCCACGCATCGCGCGGACAGAAACAAACATCTCTCTGGTAAGAAGAGTGGCGGGGGCGTATGCCTCATGACTAACGGGACATGGTGTGATGAAGGAAACATACAGGAACTCAAATCCTTCTGTTCACCTGATTTAGAATTCCTCACAATCAAATGTAGACCGCATTATCTTCCAAGAGAATTCTCTTCGATTATAATCACAGCCGTATATATCCCCCCCCAAGCAGAAACATTGATGGCTCTGAACAAACTTTATTTAACTCTTTGCAAACTGGAAACCATTTATCCGGAGGCTGCATTCATTGTAGCTGGGGATTTTAACAAAGCCAATCTGAAAACAAGACTCCCTAAATTTTATCAGCATATCGATTGCGCAACCAGGGGTGGTAAAACCTTGGATCATTGTTACTCTAACTTCCGCGACGCATATAAGGCCCTGCCCCGCCCCCCTTTCGAAAAGCTGACCACGACTCCATTTTGCTGATCCCTGCCTATAGGCAGAAATTAAAACAAGAGGCTCCCACGCTGAGGTCTGTCCAACGCTGGTCAGAACAAGCTGACTCTACACACCAAGACTGCTTCCATCACGTGGACTGGGACATGTTTCGTATTGCGTCAGATGGAAATATTGACGAATACGCTGATTCGGTGTGCGAGTTCATTAGAACGTGCGTCGAAGATGTCGTTCCCATAGCAACGATAAAAACATTCCCTAACCAGAAACCGTGGATTGATGGCAGCATTCGCGTGAAACTGAAAGCGCGAACCACTGCTTTTAATCAGGGCAAGGTGTCTGGCAACATGACTGAATACAAACAGTGCAGCTATTCCCTCCGCAAGGCTATTAAACAAGCTAAGCGTCAGTACAGAGACAAAGTGGAATCTCAATTCAATGGCTCAGACACAAGAGGCATGTGGCAGGGTCTACAGTCAATCACGGACTACAAGATGAAATCCAGCCCAGTCACGGACCAGGATGTCTTGCTCCCAGGCAGACTAAATAACTTTTTTGCCCGCTTTGAGGACAATACAGTGCCACTGACACGGCCTGCAACGGAAACGGCCTGCAACGGAAACATGCGGTCTCTCCTTCACTGCAGCCGAGGTGAGTAAGACATTTAAACGTGTTAACCCTCGCAAGGCTGCAGGCCCAGACGGCATCCCCAGCCGCGCCCTCAGAGCATGCGCAGACCAGCTGGCCGGTGTGTTTACGGACATATTCAATCAATCCCTATACCAGTCTGCTGTTCCCACATGCTTCAAGAGGGCCACCATTGTTCCTGTTCCCAAGAAAGCTAAGGTAACTGAGCTAAACGACTACCGCCCCGTAGCACTCACTTCCGTCATCATGAAGTGCTTTGAGAGACTAGTCAAGGACCATATCACCTCCACCCTACCTGACACCCTAGACCCACTCCAATTTGCTTACCGCCCAAATAGGTCCACAGACGATGCAATCTCAACCACACTGCACACTGCCCTAACCCACCTGGACAAGAGGAATACCTATGTGAGAATGCTGTTCATCGACTACAGCTCGGCATTCAACACCATAGTACCCTCCAAGCTCGTCATCAAGCTCGAGACCCTGGGTTTCGACCCCGCCCTGTGCAACTAGGTACTGGACTTCCTGACGGGCCGCCCCCAGGTGGTGAGGGTAGGCAACAACATCTCCTCCCCGCTGATCCTCAACACGGGGGCCCCACAAGGGTGCGTTCTGAGCCCTCTCCTGTACTCCCTGTTCACCCATGACTGCGTGGCCACGCACGCCTCCAACTCAATCATCAAGTTTGCGGACGACACAACAGTGGTAGGCTTGATTACCAACAACGACGAGACGGCCTACAGGGAGGTGGTGAGGGCCCTCGGAGTGTGGTGTCAGGAAAATAACCTCACACTCAACGTCAACAAAACTAAGGAGATGATTGTGGACTTCAGGAAACAGCAGAGGGAACACCCCCCTATCCACATCGATGGAACAGTAGTGGAGAGGGTAGTTGGTTTTAAGTTCCTCGGCATACACATCACAGACAAACTGAATTGGTCCACTCACACTGACAGCGTCGTGAAGAAGGCTCAGCAGCGCCTATTCAACCTCAGGAGGCTGAAGAAATTTGGCTTGTCACCAAAAGCACTCACAAACTTCTACAGAAGTTGCCTGGTACGGCAACTGCTCCGCCCTCAACCGTAAGGCTCTCCAGAGGGTAGTGAGGACTGCACAACGCATCACCGGGGGCAAACTACCTGCCCTCCAGGACTCCTACACCACCCGTTGTTACAGGAAGGCCATAAAGATCATCAAGGACATCAACCACCCGGACCACTGCCTGTTCACCCCGCTATCATCCAGAAGGCGAGGTCAGTACAGGTGCATCAAAGCTGGGACCGAGAGACTGAAAAACAGCTTCTATCTCAAGGCCATCAGACTATTAAACAGCCACCACTAACATTGAGTGGCTGCTGCCAACACACTGTCATTGACACTGACCCAACTCCAGCCATTTTAATAATGGGAATTGATGGGAAATGATGTAAATATATCACTAGCCACTTTAAACAATGCTACCTTATATAATGTTACTTACCCTACATTATTCATCTCATATGCATATGTATATACTGTACTCTACATCATCGACTGCATCCTTATGTAACACATGTATCACTAGCCACTTTAACTATGCCACTTTGTTTACTTTGTCTACACACTCATCTCATATGTATATACTGTACTCGATACCATCTACTGTATGCTGCTCTGTACCATCACTCATTCATATATCCTTATGTACATGTTCCTTATCCCCTTACACTGTGTATAAGACAGTAGTTTTGGAATTGTTAGTTAGATTACTTGTTGGTTATCACTGCATTGTCGGAACTAGAAGCACAAGCATTTCGCTACACTCGCATTTAACATCTGCTAACCATGTGTATGTGACAAATAAAATTGGATTTGATTTGATTTGATGCAAGAAATTTTGTAGGTTATTCCAACTAAGGGCGGCACTAAAACGAATGGATGAATTACCTAAATATGTTGAAACCAGAGGGACCTCAAGAGTTAACCAATCCTGCGAACAGGTTTCGTATCTTTTATACATTAGCAATGAAGTTCGGTAAGTTGGAAGCTTGTAGTAGGCCTTGGTTAACAAAAAGGGAGTAATTAATGGGACAAGAGTAGTGGCTGCTTCCACTGCTCCAGAGTCCAATGGCGGCGCGCTTTACACCACTCTAGCCGACGCCTGGTTTACACCACTCTAGCCGACGCCTGCTTTACACCACTCTAGCCGACGCTTTACACCACTCTAGCCGACGCCTGCTTTACACCACTCTAGCCGACGCCTGCTTTACACCACTCTAGCCGACGCTTTACACCACTCTAGCCGACGCCTGCTTTACACCACTCTAGCCGACGCCTGCTTTACACCCCTCTAGCCGACGCTTTACACCACTCTAGCCGACGCTTTACACCACTCTAGCCGACGCTTTACACCACTCTAGCCGACGCTTTACACCCCTCTAGCCGACGCCTGCTTTACACCACTCTAGCCGACGCCTGCTTTACACCACTCTAGCCGACGCTTTACACCACTCTAGCCGACGCCTGGTTTACACCACTCTAGCCGACGCTTTACACCCCTCTAGCCGACGCTTTACACCACTCTAGCCGACGCTTTACACCCCTCTAGCCGATGCTTTACACCCCTCTAGCCGACGCTTTACACCCCTCTAGCCGACGCTTTACACCCCTCTAGCCGACGCTTTACACCACTCTAGCCGACGCCTGGTTTACACCCCTCTAGCCGACGCCTGGTTTACACCACTCTAGCCGACGCTTTACACCCCTCTAGCCGACGCCTGGTTTACACCACTCTAGCCGACGCTTTACACCACTCTAGCCGACGCTTTACACCCCTCTAGCCGACGCTTTACACCATTCTAGCCGACGCTTTACACCCCTCTAGCCGACGCTTTACACCACTCTAGCCGACGCTTTACACCACTCTAGCCGACGCTTTACACCACTCTAGCCGACGCTTTACACCCCTCTAGCCGACGCTTTACACCCCTCTAGCCGACGCTTTACACCCCTCTAGCCGACGCTTTACACCACTCTAGCCGACACTTTACACCCCTCTAGCCGACGCTTTACACCCCTCTAGCCGACGCTTTACACCACTCTAGCCGACGCTTTACACCACTCTAGCCGACGCTTTACACCCCTCTAGCCGACGCTTTACACCCCTCTAGCCGACGCTTTACACCACTCTAGCCGACGCTTTACACCCCTCTAGCCGACGCCTGGTTTACACCACTCTAGCCGACGCTTTACACCACTCTAGCCGATGCTTTACACCCCTCTAGCCGACGCTTTACACCCCTCTAGCCGACGCTTTACACCCCTCTAGCCGACGCTTTACACCACTCTAGCCGACGCTTTACACCACTCTAGCCGACGCTTTACACCCCTCTAGCCGACGCTTTACACCCCTCTAGCCGACGCTTTACACCCCTCTAGCCGACGCCTGGTTTACACCACTCTAGCCGACGCTTTACACCCTCTAGCCGACGCCTGGTTTACACCACTCTAGCCGACGCTTGGCATTGCGCATGGTGATCTTAGGCTTGTGTGTGGCTGCTTGGCCATTGAAACGCATTTCACAAAGCCCCTGACAAACAGTGTGCTGATGTTGCTTCCAGAGGCAGTTTGGAACTCGGTAGTGAGTGTTGCAACCGAGGACAGATGATTTTTATGCTGTACACGCTTCAGCACTTGGAGGTCCCGTTCTGTGAGCTTGTATGGCCTACTGCGCTGTGGAACATCCAGGTGCTCTTTTGCGAACTTCAGACATACAGCAATGTTTTTTTGCACAGCAGTGGCTTCTTCCGTGGTGTCCTCCCATGAACACCATTCTTGTTTAGTGTTTCACGTATTGTAGACTCGTCAACAGAGATGTTAGCATGTTCCAGAGACTTCTTTAAGTCTTTAGCTGACACTCTAGGATTCTTCTTAACCTCATTGAGCATTCTGCGCTGTGCTCTTGCAGTCCTCTTTGCAGGATGGCCAGTCCTAGGAAGAGTAGCAACAGTGCTGAACTTTCTCCATTTATAGATCATTTGTCTTACTGTGGACTGATGAACATCAAGGCTTTTAAGGATACTTTTGTAACCCTTTCCAGCTTCATGCAAGTCAACAATTCTTGAACTTGGGTCTTCTGAAATCTCTTTTGTTCGAGACATAGTTCACATCAGGCAATGCTTCTTGCAAATAGCAAACTAAAATGTTTTTTTTTTATAGGGCAAGGCAGCTCCAACCAACATCTCCAATCTCGTCTCAATGATTGGACTCTAGGTTAGCTGACTCCAATTATCTTTTGTAGAAGTCATTAGCCTAGGGGTTCACATACTTCTTCCAACCTACACTGAATGTTTAAATGATGTATTCAATATAGACAAGAAAAATGCAATTTGTGTGTTATTAGTTTTAGCAGACTGTTTGTTTGTCTGTTGTTGTGACTTTGATGAAGATCAGATCTAATTTTATGACCAAATTATGCAGAAATCCAGTACATTTCAAGAGGTACTTTTTCTTGCCACTGTACATGAGGGCCATCTAGGGATTGAAAAGTCCAAATTACGTGCAGAAGCAGTGTTATTCTGGCCCAATATGAATGCTGATATAGAGCATACAGTCAGAGCCTGTGAAACATGCCAGAAATACTTTGAGTCAAATATCTAGCAATGTGCATGAAAGATCTGATCTAATCAACAATATAATATTATTTGTCACATGAGCTGAATACAACAGGTGTAGACTTTACCGTGAGATGCTTCCTTACGAGCCCTTTCCCAACAATACAGAGTTCAAAAGTCTGAACATCTGTATTGGTTTAGCCCAGGCCCTTTACCGCTACCAGTCAATGCCAAGGCAGATGGCACAAACGGGGCAGTTTGATTGGGCAGAGCAAGAGTTCAGTCTGTTTCCATCAATAGCAAGCGCGAGGGGGAGGGGACTGAGCTGGTTTGGAAGTTAGAATGGGTAACTGATTCTGAGCTGGTTTGGAAGTTAGAATGGGTAACTGATTCTGAGCTGGTTTTGAAGTTAGAATGGATAACTGATTCTGAGCTGGTTTGTAAGTTCGAATGGGTAACTGATTCTGAGCTGGTTTTGAAGTTTGAATGGGTAACTGATTCTGAGCTGGTTTTGAAGTTAGAATGGATAACTGATTCTGAGCTGGTTTGTAAGTTAGAATGGGTAACTGATTCTGAGCTGGTTTTGAAGTTAGAATGGGTAACTGATTCTGAGCTGGTTTTGAAGTTAGAATGGGTAACTGATTCTGAGCTGGTTTTGAAGTTAGAATGGGTAACTGATTCTGAGCTGGTTTTGAAGTTAGAATGGGTAATGATTCTGGCTGGTTTTGAAACTGATTCTGAGCTGGTTTTGAAGTTAGAATGGGTAACTGATTCTGAGCTGGTTTGGAAGTTAGAATGGGTAACTGATTCTGAGCTGGTTTGGAAGTTAGAATGGGTAACTGATTCTGAGCTGGTTTGGAAGTTAGAATGGGTAACTGATTCTGAGCTGGTTTTGAAGTTAGAATGGATAACTGATTCTGAGCTGGTTTTGAAGTTAGAATGGGAACTGATTGATTCTGAGCTGGTTTTGAAGTTAGAATGGGTAACTGATTCTGAGCTGGTTTTGAAGTTAGAATGGGTAACTGATTCTGAGCTGGTTTTGAAGTTAGAATGGGTAACTGATTCTGAGCTGGTTTTGAAGTTAGAATGGGTAACTGATTCTGAGCTGGTTTTGAAGTTAGAATGGGTAACTGATTCTGAGCTGGTTTTGAAGTTAGAATGGGTAACTGATTCTGAGCTGGTTTTGAAGTTAGAATGGGTAACTGATTCTGAGCTGGTTTTGAGCTGCAGTTAATGGCCAACCCAGGAATGGCAGACAGCTGTGACCATTTGCTGGACTGTAAATTACATGTACGTGTAGAATATACACTGTGTGGCTAAGAAGATTTGATCATCGAGTTTCGAGACCAGATCGCAACTCTTGCCGCGTTCAAATAAACTGGGAACTCGAAAAAACTCAGACTGGGAAAAATCTAATTGAACATTGGTCATCCAACTCCTACTTTTTCCAGAGTTCCCAGTTGTTTTGAACAAGGCATCTATATACGGGCAATTCTAGTTTCCTCTGGATCTCTGTTGTATCTTCTTGTCTAAGAAATATTCAAGAAAACTGTTCTTTAAAACACAAGTCCTTCTTTATCCAAGGTAACCGGAGCCGTACAAGTATAGTGCTTTGAGCTGGAATCTCCCTCTGTTCCAACTGCTGTTCGCGGGCTGCGTGTCCCCGAGGCCGATTCAAGGCGGTCGGACACAATATAATGTATTATTTTTACAGAAACATGGTTGTCAGAGAAAGATGACGTTCCATAGCTAAGTGAATGTAAGAAGAGTAGAGGGATAAACTGAAAATCTGTTTTTTCCTTGGACACAAAGTGTCATGCTCAGCAGAGCGGACTGTGGCATTACCTTCGATAAGGGGTGAAGACAGGGTTAGGTTTTCTCATAAATAAATAGTCATATTGGAGACTTCTGAGGCATGATACCTCAGAAGGATGTAGATGTTGGGCTAAGACAGAACACCCTGTCAATATAAGGAACGTTTGTTTGGTGTGAGACACTTGGTTGTGACACTGTATTTACAATTTAGTCTTAATCTCCCAATTT
This sequence comes from Oncorhynchus gorbuscha, assembly GCF_021184085.1. Classification (NCBI taxonomy): domain Eukaryota; kingdom Metazoa; phylum Chordata; class Actinopteri; order Salmoniformes; family Salmonidae; genus Oncorhynchus; species Oncorhynchus gorbuscha. The sequence goes on from NC_060177.1 coordinate 219,881, forward strand.
ATTCAAAGCCCTATCAAAGCAGGGTCCATTCTTCAGTGGATCTAAGAAAGCAGATGTAAGAACCCATACATTATTGCCTGTAACATATGCTAACATCAAACCTAATCATGTAAAACCTTCCATTACCGCGTTTCCTAAAAGTCAAGATGCCAACCTGGAAGAACACAGGTTATGCTGAGGGAGATGTAGTATTCAACCCATATATCCTGTAGGTTTTCATGTGTCAGTCTATGTAGTGACGGAAGACATGTGGACGTGGTAATGTCCTGCTTGTGGTGGTTCTGTAAGAGGGGAACAGGGTGTTGGTTCAGTAAGAGGGGAACAGGGTATTGGTTCTGTAAGAGGGTAACAGGGTGTTGGTTCTGTAAGAGGGGAACAGGGTGTTGGTTCTGTAAGAGGGGAACAGGGTGTTGGTTCTGTAAGAGGGGAACAGGGTGTTGGTTCTGTAAGAGGGGAACAGGGTGTTGGTTCTGTAAGAGGGGAACAGGGTATTGGTTCTGTAAGAGGGTAACAGGGTATTGGTTCTGTAAGAGGGGAACAGGGTGTTGGTTCTGTAAGAGGGTAACAGGGTGTTGTTGTCAGTTCTGTTAGATGGTAACAGCTTGTTGTCAGTTCTGTTAGATGGTAACAGCTTGTTGTCAGTTCTGTTAGATGGTAACAGGGTGTTGTCAGTTCTGTTAGATGGTAACAGGGTGTTGTCAGTTCTGTTAGATGGTAACAGGGTGTTGTTGTCAGTTCTGTTAGATGGTAACAGCTTGTTGTCAGTTCTGTTAGATGGTAACAGGGTGTTGGTTCTGTAAGAGGGGAACAGGGTGTTGGTTCTGTAAGAGGGTAACAGGGTGTTGTTGTCAGTTCTGTTAGATGGTAACAGCTTGTTGTCAGTTCTGTTAGATGGTAACAGCTTGTTGTCAGTTCTGTTAGATGGTAACAGGGTGTTGGTTCTGTAAGAGGGGAACAGGGTGTTGGTTCTGTAAGAGGGTAACAGGGTGTTGTTGTCAGTTCTGTTAGATGGTAACAGCTTGTTGTCAGTTCTGTTAGATGGTAACAGCTTGTTGTCAGTTCTGTTAGATGGTAACAGGGTGTTGTCAGTTCTGTTAGATGGTAACAGGGTGCTGTCAGTTATGTTAGATGGTAACAGCTTGTTGTCAGTTCTGTTAGATGGTAACAGGGTGTTGTCAGTTCTGTTAGATGGTAACAGCTTGTTGTCAGTTCTGTTAGATGGTAACAGGGTGTTGTCAGTTCTGTTAGATGGTAACAGGGTGTTGTCAGTTCTGTTAGATGGTAACAGGGTGTTGTCAGTTCTGTTAGATGGTAAAAGGGTGTTGTCAGTTCTGTTAGATGGTAACAGGGTGTTGTCAGTTCTGTTAGATGGTAACAGCTTGTTGTCAGTTCAGTAAGAGGGGAACAGGGTGTTGTTGTCAGTTCTGTTAGATGGTAACAGGGTGTTGTCAGTTCTGTTAGATGGTAACAGGGTGTTGTCAGTTCTGTTAGATGGTAACAGGGTGTTGTCAGTTCTGTTAGAGGGGAACAGGGTGTTGTTGTCAGTTCTGTTAGATGGTAACAGGGTGTCAGTTCTGTTAGATGGTAACAGGGTGTTGTCAGTTCTGTTAGATGGTAACAGGGTGTTGTCAGTTCTGTTAGATGGTAACAGGGTGTTGTCAGTTCTGTTAGATGGTAACAGGGTGTTGTCAGTTCTGTTAGAGGGGAACAGGGTGTTGTTGTCAGTTCTGTTAGATGGTAACAGGGTGTCAGTTCTGTTAGATGGTAACAGGGTGTTGTCAGTTCTGTTAGATGGTAACAGGGTGTTGTCAGTTCTGTTAGATGGTAACAGCTTGTTGTCAGTTCTGTTAGATGGTAACAGGGTGTTGTCAGTTCTGTTAGATGGTAACAGCTTGTTGTCAGTTCTGTTAGATGGTAACAGGGTGTTGTCAGTTCTGTTAGATGGTAACAGGGTGTTGTCAGTTCTGTTAGATGGTAACAGGGTGTTGTCAGTTCTGTTAGATGGTAACAGGGTGTTGTCAGTTCTGTTAGATGGTAACAGGGTGTTGTCAGTTCTGTTAGATGGTAACAGGGTGTTGTCAGTTCTGTTAGATGGTAACAGGGTGTTGCCAGTTCTGTTAGATGGTAACAGCTTGTTGTCAGTTCTGTAAGAGCACCATGGCGGCATGCTCTTGGAGCTGGTTCCATGTCTCAGTCATGACTTTGTTTCTCTCCTCCACAGATTGAACCCTGAAACACAATACAGACAAACACACAAAACCAGAACAATTACAGTATATAAAATAGAATACTGTGGAAATCATCAATTACACAATACACAGACACACAACCAGGACAGTTGTACGCAATAGACTATTGTAGAAAACCCCCATGACTATTACACACAATACAACAGACTACTGTAGAAACCCCCCAGGACTATTACACACAATACAATAGACTACTGTAGAAAACCCCCAGGACTATTACACACAATACAATAGACTACTGTAGAAAACCCCCAGGACTATTACACACAATACAACAGACTACTGTAGAAAACCCCCAGGACTATTACACACAATACAATAGACTACTGTAGAAAACCCCCAGGACTATTACACACAATACAACAGACTACTGTAGAAAACCCCCATGACTATTACACACAATACAATAGACTACTGTAGAAAACCCCCAGGACTATTACACACAATACAATAGACTACTGTAGAAAACCCCCAGGACTATTACACACAATACAACAGACTACTGTAGAAAACCCTGTGTTAAAACCATGTTTTAAACCTCTCCTTGGGACCCAATACAACAGGCCAACATGTTTTAAACCTCTCCTTGGGACCCAATACAACAGGCCAACATGTTTTAAACCTCTCCTTGGGACCCAATACAACAGGCCAACATGTTTTAAACCTCTCCTTGGGACCCAATACAACAGGCCAAGGCCAACATGTTTTAAACCTCTCCTTAGGACCCAATACAATAGGCCAACATGTTTTAAACCTCTCCTTGGGACCCAATACAACAGGCCAACATGTTTTAAACCTCTCCTTGGGACCCAATACAACAGGCCAACATGTTTTAAACCTCTCCTTGGGACCCAATACAACAGGCCAACATGTTTTAAACCTCTCCTTGGGACCCAATACAACAGGCCAACATGTTTTAAACCTCTCCTTGGGACCCAATACAATAGGCCAAGGCCAACATGTTTTAAACCTCTCCTTGGGACCCAATACAATAGGCCAAGGCCAACATGTTTTAAACCTCTCCTTGGGACCCAATACAATAGGCCAAGGCCAACATGTTTTAAACCTCTCCTTGGGACCCAATACAATAGGCCAAGGCCAACATGTTTTAAACCTCTCCTTGGGACCCAATACAATAGGCCAAGGCCAACATGTTTTAAACCTCTCCTTGGGACCCAATACAATAGGCCAAGGCCAACATGTTTTAAACCTCTCCTTGGGACCCAATACAATAGGCCAAGGCCAACATGTTTTAAACCTCTCCTTGGGACCCAATACAATAGGCCAAGGCCAACATGTTTTAAACCTCTCCTTGGGACCCAATACAATAGGCCAACATGTTTTAAACCTCTCCTTGGGACCCAATACAACAGGCCAACATGTTTTAAACCTCTCCTTGGGACCCAATACAACAGGCCAAGGCCAACATGTTTTAAACCTCTCCTTGGGACCCAATACAACAGGCCAACATGTTTTAAACCTCTCCTTGGGACCCAATACAACAGGCCAACATGTTTTAAACCTCTCCTTGGGACCCAATACAACAGGCCAACATGTTTTAAACCTCTCCTTGGGACCCAATACAACAGGCCAACATGTTTTAAACCTCTCCTTGGGACCCAATACAACAGGCCAAGGTCAACATGTTTTAAACCTCTCCTTGGGACCCAATACAACAGGCCAACATGTTTTAAACCTCTCCTTGGGACCCAATACAACAGGCCAAGGCCAACATGTTTTAAACCTCTCCTTGGGACCCAATACAACAGGCCAACATGTTTTAAACCTCTCCTTGGGACCCAATACAATAGGCCACCATGTTTTAAACCTCTCCTTGGGACCCAATACAACAGGCCAACATGTTTTAAACCTCTCCTTGGGACCCAATACAACAGGCCAACATGTTTTAAACCTCTCCTTGGGACCCAATACAACAGGCCAACATGTTTTAAACCTCTCCTTGGGACCCAATACAACAGGCCAACATGTTTTAAACCTCTCCTTGGGACCCAATACAACAGGCCAAGGCCAACATGTTTTAAACCTCTCCTTGGGACCCAATACAACAGGCCAACATGTTTTAAACCTCTCCTTGGGACCCAATACAATAGGCCACCATGTTTTAAACCTCTCCTTGGGACCCAATACAACAGGCCAACATGTTTTAAACCTCTCCTTGGGACCCAATACAACAGGCCAACATGTTTTAAACCTCTCCTTGGGACCCAATACAACAGGCCAAGGCCAACATGTTTTAAACCTCTCCTTGGGACCCAATACAACAGGCCAACATGTTTTAAACCTCTCCTTGGGACCCAATACAACAGGCCAAGGCCAACATGTTTTAAACCTCTCCTTGGGACCCAATACAACAGGCCAACATGTTTTAAACCTCTCCTTGGGACCCAATACAACAGGCCAACATGTTTTAAACCTCTCCTTGGGACCCAATACAACAGGCCAACATGTTTTAAACCTCTCCTTGGGACCCAATACAACAGGCCAACATGTTTTAAACCTCTCCTTGGGACCCAATACAACAGGCCAACATGTTTTAAACCTCTCCTTGGGACCCAATACAACAGGCCAACATGTTTTAAACCTCTCCCCAATACAACAGGACCCAATACAACAGGCCAACATGTTTTAAACCTCTCCTTGGGACCCAATACAACAGGCCAACATGTTTTAAACCTCTCCTTGGGACCCAATACAACAGGCCAAGGCCAACATGTTTTAAACCTCTCCTTGGGACCCAATACAACAGGCCAACATGTTTTAAACCTCTCCTTGGGACCCAATACAACAGGCCAACATGTTTTAAACCTCTCCTTGGGACCCAATACAACAGGCCAACATGTTTTAAACCTCTCCTTGGGACCCAATACAACAGGCCAACATGTTTTAAACCTCTCCTTGGGACCCAATACAACAGGCCAACATGTTTTAAACCTCTCCTTGGGACCCAATACAACAGGCCAACATGTTTTAAACCTCTCCTTGGGACCCAATACAACAGGCCAACATGTTTTAAACCTCTCCTTGGGACCCAATACAACAGGCCAACATGTTTTAAACCTCTCCTTGGGACCCAATACAACAGGCCAACATGTTTTAAACCTCTCAGCCATTCAATGTATTTGAACTATTCCAGAGCTAATACAGCTGATTTAACTTGTCAAATAATCATCAAGCCCTTGACTAGGTCAATCATTGAGTTAACTTGTCAACTAATCATCAAGCCCTTGACTAGGTCAATCATTGAGTTAACTTGTCAACTAATCATCAAGCCCTTGACTAGGTCAATCATTGAGCTAGTTCAGGTCTACAACAACATTGTGAAATGTCTGGGGGTCCCCGAGGAGCTTTGAAAAACACTGACCCAAGTCATACTGGTAAAAGCAGTGTGTGGCTCTCTTTTATTAGACTTTCTGATTATTCCCCAAGTCATACTGGTAAAAGCAGTGTGTGTGGCTCTCTTTTCATTAGACTTTCTGATTATTCCCCAAGTCATACTGGTAAAAGCAGTGTGTGTGGCTCTCTTTTCATTAGACTTTCTGATTATTCCCCAAGTCATACTGGTAAAAGCAGGCACCTGCAACAAGCCCATTCAGATGTGCCACAGCTTTTCCTAGTTTAATGTTATATCAGACCAATTCCATATGACGTCACCATGTTATAACTAGACCACTGACATACTGTTGATGGGTTCTGACTTCAAAACTTGAAATATGCTTAAACATGTTACTGGGGGAGAGAGAGGGGGGAATGCAGAACATTGCTTCCACATGTTACTGGGGGAGAGAGAGGGGGAATGCAGAACATTGCTTCCACATGTTACTGGGGGAGAGAGAGGGGGAATGCAGAACATTGCTTCCACATGTTACTGGGGGAGAGAGGGGGGAATGCAGAACATTGCTTCCACATGTTACTGGGGGAGAGAGAGGGGGAATGCAGAACATTGCTTCCACATGTTACTGGGGGAGAGAGAGGGGGAATGCAGAACATTGCTTCCACATGTTACTGGGGGAGAGAGAGGGGGAATGCAGAACATTGCTTCCACATGTTACTGGGGGAGAGAGAGGGGGAATGCAGAACATTGCTTCCACATGTTACTGGGGGAGAGAGAGGGGGAATGCAGAACATTGCTTCCACATGTTACTGGGGGGAGAGAGAGAGGGGGAATGCAGAACATTGTTTCCACATGTTACTGGGGGAGAGAGACTGGGGGGAATGCAGAACATTGCTTCCACATGTTACTGGGGGAGAGAGAGGGGGAATGCAGAACATTGCTTCCACATGTTACTGGGGGAGAGAGAGGGGGAATGCAGAACATTGCTTCCACATGTTACTGGGGGAGAGAGAGGGGGAATGCAGAACATTGCTTCCACATGTTACTGGGGGAGAGAGAGGGGGAATGCAGAACATTGCTTCCACATGTTACTGGGGGAGAGAGAGGGGGAATGCAGAACATTGCTTCCACATGTTACTGGGGGAGAGAGAGGGGGAATGCAGAACATTGCTTCCACATGTTACTGGGGGAGAGAGAGGGGGAATGCAGAACATTGCTTCCACATGTTACTGGGGGAGAGAGAGGGGGAATGCAGAACATTGCTTCCACATGTTACTGGGGGAGAGAGAGGGGGAATGCAGAACATTGTTTCCACATGTTACTGGGGGAGAGAGAGGGGGAATGCAGAACATTGCTTCCACATGTTACTGGGGGAGAGAGAGGGGGAATGCAGAACATTGCTTCCACATGTTACTGGGGGAGAGAGAGGGGGAATGCAGAACATTGCTTCCACATGTTACTGGGGGAGAGAGAGGGGGAATGCAGAACATTGCTTCCACATGTTACTGGGGGAGAGAGAGGGGGAATGCAGAACATTGCTTCCACATGTTACTGGGGGAGAGAGAGGGGGAATGCAGAACATTGCTTCCACATGTTACTGGGGGAGAGAGAGGGGGAATGCAGAACATTGTTTCCACATGTTACTGGGGGAGAGAGAGGGGGAATGCAGAACATTGCTTCCACATGTTACTGGGGGAGAGAGAGGGGGAATGCAGAACATTGCTTCCACATGTTACTGGGGGAGAGAGAGGGGGAATGCAGAACATTGCTTCCACATGTTACTGGGGGAGAGAGAGGGGGAATGCAGAACATTGTTTCCACATGTTACTGGGGGAGAGAGAGGGGGAATGCAGAACATTGCTTCCACATGTTACTGGGGGAGAGAGGGGGAATGCAGAACATTGCTTCCACATGTTACTGGGAGAGAGAGGGGGAATGCAGAACATTTACATTCTGTCATAACATGTTATTTTTAGACACCAGGTATCCTATGGAAAGGAGAAGGGCCTCAGTCTGGGACGAGTCAACAGGACGGCCGTGAGTTGGGGAGGAGTGAGGGATTTGGGCCGAGGTCAGATTAAGTGAGAAAGAACAGGCATCACTAAAGTCCTGTCCAGCAACAGAGATGTTTTGGCTGTCCAGATGTGCAAGGAGGAGACTCAGCATAGGAGGAAGGGTAAATTCCAGTGCTTGTTTAAATACGTTTTTGTCTGTTCAGCTGTCTGACCCATTGGGTGAATACCTTTGGTTTGAGCTTTTCCTACCGTTAGTTTGTACTCTGTTTATTTAGAACCGAACACAGTATTAAATACCGGTTGTTTCACACTCTGATGTCATCAACTCTGTTTCAGCAACTAGTGTTTAACAGGAACAAACAATCAGAGATTCATTTTGACGCGTGTCTGGATGAGTCCAAACTGATCTGGAAAGACAACATATTATTGTGATAATGGCGTTTAGCTGTAGGTACAGTAATAGCAGTTGGACTGACAGTTGTTCCTGCACCTAGAAAGGCTAAATAAATCCGTTCTTAAACAGAGCTGAGCCTGTAAACAAACCTTTGTTGGAAATAGAGGTTGCATGTTTCCTCCAAGTTAGAGGTGCCTGTCCCTGATTGGCCCTGGGGTGATGATGCTCTGCCGACATATTCGTGTCTGTACGGCTTGACGACCGCAGCATCTCGGAGACGGAACACAAAGAGTCGACTCCCTCTGTCCTCCCCCTCCTCCCCACTGTCAGGACCGGGACGCTGATCACCTGGGGGGGAAGGAATTGCTTAATATCCCACCATTAAAACTGAATTGAGTTATTTTATATAATAGTTAAAGGCTATGTTGATATCTATGTATCAGCAACTTTAAACTACCAGCAACATTACTATGTACCAGCAACTTTACTAACTACCAGCAACATTACTAACTACCAGCAACATTACTATCTACCAGCAACATTACTAACTACCAGCAACATTACTAACTACCAGCAACATTACTAACTACCAGCAACATTACTAACTACCAGCAACATTACTATCTACCAGAGCTATCTACCAGCAACATTACTATCTACCAGCAACTATTACTAACTACCAGCAACATTACTATCTACCAGAGCTACTATCTAGCAACATTACTATCTACCAGAGCCGTTACTATCTACCAGCAACATTACTATGTACCAGCAACATTACTATGTACCAGCAACATTACTAACTACCAGCAACATTACTATCTACCAGCAACATTACTATCTACCAGAGCCGTTACTATCTACCAGCAACATTACTATCTACCAGCAACATTACTATCTACCAGCAACATTACTATCTACCAGCAACATTGCTATCTACCACCAACATTGCTAACTACCAGCAACATTACTATCTACCAGAGCCGTTACTATCTACCAGCAACATTACTATCTACCAGCAACATTACTATCTACCAGCAACATTACTATCTACCAGCAACATTACTATCTACCAGCAACATTACTATGTACCAGCAACATTACTATGTACCAGCAACATTACTATCTACCACCAACATTACTATCTACCACCAACATTGCTAACTACCAGCAACATTACTATCTACCAGAGCCTTTACTATCTACCAGCAACATTGCTAACTACCAGCAACATTACTATGTACCAGCAACATTACTATGTACCAGCAACATTGCTATCTACCAGCAGCATTACTATCTACCAGAGCCGTTACTATATACCAGCAACATTACTATCTACCAGCAACATTACTATCTACCAGCAACATTACTATCTACCACCAACATTACTATCTACCACCAACATTGCTAACTACCAGCAACATTACTATCTACCAGCAACATTACTATCTACCAGCAACATTACTATCTACCACCAACATTGCTAACTACCAGCAACATTACTATGTACCAGTAACATTACTATGTACCAGCAACATTGCTATCTACCAGCAGCATTACTATCTACCAGAGCCTATCTACCAGCAACACTATATACCAGCAACATTACTACTAACTACCAGCAACATTACTATCTACCAGAGATGTTACTATCTACCAGCAACACTACTATCTACCAGCAACACTACTATCTACCAGCAACACTACTATCTACCAGAGCCGTTACTATCTACCACCAACATTACTATCTACCAGCAACACTACTATCTACCAGAGCTGTTACTATCTACCAGAGCTGTTACTATCTACCAGCAACATTACTAACTACCAGAGCTGTTACTATCTACCAGAGCCGTTACTATCTACCAGCAACATTACTATCTACCAGAGCCGTTACTATCTACCAGCAACATTACTAACTACCAGCAACATTACTATGTACCAGCAACATTACTATCTACCAGCAACATTACTATCTACCAGCAACATTATTATCTACCAGACCTGTTACTATCTACCAGCAACATTACTATCTACCAGCAACATTACTAACTACCAGCAACATTACTAACTACCAGAGCCGTTACTATCTACCAGCAACATTACTATCTACCAGCAACATTACTATCTACCAGCAACATTACTAACTACCAGCAACATTACTAACTACCAGCAACATTACTAACTACCAGAGCCGTTACTATCTACCAGCAACATTACGATCTACCAGAGCCGTTACTATCTACCAGCAACATTACTATCTACCAGCAACATTACTAACTACCAGCAACATTACTAACTACCAGAGCCGTTACTATCTACCAGCAACATTACTATCTACCAGAGCCAGCAACGTTACTAACTACCAGCAACATTACTATCTACCAGCAACATTACTATCTACCATCAACATTACTATCTACCAGCAACATTACTATCTACCAGCAACATTACTATCTACCAGCAACATTACTATCTACCAGAGCCGTTACTATCTACCAGCAACATTACTATCTACCAGAGCCGTTACTATCTACCAGCAACATTACTATCTACCAGAGCCGTTACTATCTACCAGCAACATTACTATCTACCAGAGCCGTTACTATCTACCACCAACATTGCTAACTACCAGCAACAATACTAACTACAGAGCCACTACTAACTACCAGCAACATGACTATCTACCACCAACATTGCTAACTATCAGCAACATTACTATCTACAGAGCCACTACTAACTACCAGCAACATTACTAACTAGCAGCAACATTACTAACTACAGAGCCACTACTAACTACCAGCAACATTATTGAGCCACTACAAACTACCAGCAACATTACTAACTACAGAGCCACTACTAACTACCAGCAACATTACTAACTACAGAGCCACTACTAACTACCAGCAACATTACTAACTACAGAGCCATTACTATCTACCAGCAACATTACTAACTACCAGCAACATTACTATCTACCAGCAACATTACTAACAACCAGAAACATTACTAACTACCAGCAACATTACTAACTACAGAGCCATTACTAACTACCAGCAACATTACTAACAACCAGCAACATTACTAACTACCAGTCACATTACTATCTACCAGCAACATTACTAACTACCAGCAACATTACTAACTACCAGCAACATTACTTACTACCATAACTGATCATATTGTTGCAAAGAGTTCTGGGATATTAGAATCCTGTTGTCTTAAACGTTGTCATCCTCAACTCAGCACTAAACTAAATCCAGAAATAATCTAGATTAAAATATGTATAAAATATTACATTACATTACATTTAAGTCATTTATGCTTTCAAGATACACTATTGGCCATTGTTCCAGAACCTCTTATGAACAGAGGCTTCAGAACCATGCAACACAAACGTTGGTTTAGTATAATTGGTCCATGTCATATAAATCTAAGCAGAGTATGAAATTAAATGTTTATCTTTTTTATCTTGCAAGACGTTCCAGTACCTGGTATGAGCAGAGACTGCTGTGTGGGGTCCAGTAGAAACACAGGATTCCAGGGATTGGCCAGGAGATGAGTGTCTGGGAGGGAGAAGCAGCACACTACTCTCCTGTCTACCATGTCTTGGAGGAGGATCTTCCCATTCCTCTGCATGATCAGAGCCTGTTAACCAGGGACCATCAGAAACATGATCAGAGCCTGTTAACCAGGGACCATCAGAAACATGATCAGAGCCTGTTAACCAGGGACCGTCAGAAACATGATCAGAGCCTGTTAACCAGGGACCGTCAGAAACATGATCAGAGCCTGTTAACCAGGGACCATCAGAAACATGATCAGAGCCTGTTAACCAGGGACCATCAGAAACATGATCAGAGCCTGTTAACCAGGGACTATCAGAAACATGATCAGAGCCTGTTAACCAGGGACCATCAGAAACATGATCAGAGCCTGTTAACCAGGGACCATCAGAAACATGATCAGAGCCTGTTAACCAGGGACTATCAGAAACATGATCAGAGCCTGTTAACCAGGGACTATCAGAAACATGATCAGAGCCTGTTAACCAGGGACCATCAGAAACATGATCAGAGCCTGTTAACCAGGGACCATCAGAAACATGATCAGAGCCTGTTAACCAGGGACTATCAGAAACAACAGCAGAGTCAGATCATGTCAGATAGAGAAATGTATTTAAGTGTCACTCCACAATGATCCAAACCCCAGATGTTTTGTCTCCACATTGTGGACCACTAACAGGGAGTTATGAGACTGTAAAAAGTCGCTCCAGTTCCATATCAGGAGATTATTCTAGAAGATGCAGAATAAGTGGACCAATTAGGACACGTACCCATTAAGCCCACTTCAAATTCTGGATAACAAAATTATCATAAATCATTCTGCTGTTGAAATGCAACTTAATTACTTAAAAATCATACAATGTGATTTTCTGGATTTTTGTTTTAGATTCCGTCTCTGACAGATGAAGTGTACCTATGATAAAAATTACAGACCTCTACATGCTTTGTAAGTAGGAAAACCTGCAAAATGGTCAGTGTATCAAATACTTGTTCTCCCCACTGTAGTCTACACATTGACTCTGTACCGGTACCCCCTGTATATAACCTCCCCATTGACTCTGTACCGGTACCCCCTGTATATAGCCTCCACATTGACTCTGTACCGGTACCCCCTGTATATAGCCTCCACATTGACTCTGTACCGGTACCCCCTGTATATAGCCTCCACATTGACTCTGTACCGGTACCCCCTGTATATAGCCTCCACATTGACTCTGTACCGTAACACCCTGTATATAGTCTCCACATTGACTCTGTACTGGTACCCCCTGTATATAGCCTCCACATTGACTCTGTACCGGTACCCCCTGTATATAGCCTCCACATTGACTCTGTACCGGTACCCCCTGTATATAGCCTCCACATTGACTCTGTACCGGTACCCCCTGTATATAGCCTCCACATTGACTCTGTACCGGTACCCCCTGTATATAGCCTCCACATTGACTCGGTACCGGTACCCCCTGTATATAGCCTCCACATTGACTCGGTACCGGTACCCCCTGTATATAGCCTCCACATTGACTCTGTACTCTGAATTCTCCTAAGATAGGAGTCGTACGATAAGATAACTAAGATAGGAGTAGTAAGAGAAGATAGGAGTAGTGATGGTCTGTCATGGATAGACGACAGTGAAACAGAGAAACACACTAGTCCAGCATCACAACATCTAATGAGACTCAGAGATGGACCTGGTGGCCAGAGAGAGTAATACTGTAGCTCAGTTGGTAGAGCATGGCGCTTGTAACGCCAGGGTAGTGGGTTCGATCCCCGGGACCACCCATACGTAGAAAGTATGCACACATGACTGTAAGTCGCTTTGGATAAAAGCGTCTGCTAAATGGCATATATTATTATATTATATATATAATAATATCATAACATGATAAAGCTGGTTTACCAGGCGCTGGAGGAACGGAACAGCAGCAGTCACCACAGAGAAACAGCCTGGATCTGATGGTCTGAAAGGAGAGACAGGAAGTTATAGAGGGAGGAGAAACAGCCTGGATCTGATGGTCTGAAAGGAGAGACAGGAAGTTATAGAGGGAGAGGAAACAGCCTGGATCTGATGGTCTGAAAGGAGAGACAGGAAGTTATAGAGGGAGAGGAAACAGCCTGGATCTGATGGTCTGAAAGGAGAGACAGGAAGTTAGAGGGAGAGGAAACAGCCTGGATCTGATGGTCTGAAACGAGAGACAGGAAGTTATAGAGGGAGAGGAAACAGCCTGGATCTGATGGTCTGAAAGGAGAGACAGGAAGTTATAGAGGGAGGAGAAACAGCCTGGATCTGATGGTCTGAAAGGAGAGACAGGAAGTTATAGAGGGAGAGGAAACAGCCTGGATCTGATGGTCTGAAAGATAGTAGACAGGAAGTTATAGAGGGAGGAGAAACAGCCTGGATCTGATGGTCTGAAAGATAGTAGACAGGAAGTTATAGAGGGAGGGGAAACAGCCTGGATCTGATGGTCTGAAAGGAGAGACAGGAAGTTATAGAGGGAGAGGAAACAGCCTGGATCTGATGGTCTGAAAGATAGTAGACAGGAAGTTATAGAGGGAGGAGAAACAGCCTGGATCTGATGGTCTGAAAGGAGAGACAGGAAGTTATAGAGGGAGAGGAAACAGCCTGGATCTGATGGTCTGACAGATAGTAGACAGGAAGTTATAGAGGGAGGGGAAACAGCCTGGATCTGATGGTCTGAAAGGAGAGACAGGACGTTATAGAGGGAGGGGAAACAGCCTGGATCTGATGGTCTGAAAGGAGAGACAGGAAGTTATAGAGGGAGGGGAAACAGCCTGGATCTGATGGTCTGAAAGATAGTAGACAGGAAGTTATAGAGGGAGGAGAAACAGCCTGGATCTGATGGTCTGAAAGGAGAGACAGGAAGTTATAGAGGGAGGGGAAACAGCCTGGATCTGATGGTCTGAAAGGAGAGACAGGAAGTTATAGAGGGAGGGGAAACAGCCTGGATCTGATGGTCTGAAAGATAGTAGACAGGAAGTTATAGAGGGAGGAGAAACAGCCTGGATCTGATGGTCTGAAAGGAGAGACAGGAAGTTATAGAGGGAGGGGAAACAGCCTGGATCTGATGGTCTGAAAGATAGTAGACAGGAAGTTATAGAGGGAGGGGAAACAGCCTGGATCTGATGGTCTGAAAGATAGTAGACAGGAAGTTATAGAGGGAGGAGAAACAGCCTGGATCTGATGGTCTGACAGGAGAGACAGGAAGTTATAGAGGGAGGGGAAACAGCCTGGATCTGATGGTCTGACAGGAGAGACAGGAAGTTATAGAGGGAGGGGAAACAGCCTGGATCTGATGGTCTGAAAGGAGAGACAGGAAGTTATAGAGGGAGGGGAAACAGCCTGGATCTGATGGTCTGACAGGAAAGACAGGAAGTTATAGAGGGAGGAGAAACAGCCTGGATCTGATGGTCTGAAAGGAGAGACAGGAAGTTATAGAGGGAGAGGAAACAGCCTGGATCTGATGGTCTGACAGATAGTAGACAGGAAGTTATAGAGGGAGAGGAAACAGCCTGGATCTGATGGTCTGACAGGAGAGACAGGAAGTTATAGAGGGAGGAGAAACAGCCTGGATCTGATGGTCTGACAGGAGAGACAGGAAGTTATAGAGGGAGGAGGAACAGCCTGGATCTGATGGTCTGACAGGAGAGACAGGAAGTTATAGAGGGAGAGGAAACAGCCTGGATCTGATGGTCTGAAAGATAGTAGACAGGAAGTTATAGAGGGAGAGGAAACAGCCTGGATCTGATGGTCTGAAAGGAGAGACAGGAAGTTATAGAGGGAGGGGAAACAGCCTGGATCTGATGGTCTGACAGGAAGTTATAGAGGGAGGAGAAACAGCCTGGATCTGATGGTCTGAAAGGAGAGACAGGAAGTTATAGAGGGAGGGGAAACAGCCTGGATCTGATGGTCTGAAAGGAGAGACAGGAAGTTATAGAGGGAGGGGAAACAGCCTGGATCTGATGGTCTGAAAGGAGAGACAGGAAGTTATAGAGGGAGGGGAAACAGCCTGGATCTGATGGTCTGAAAGGAGAGACAGGAAGTTATAGAGGGAGGGGAAACAGCCTGGATCTGATGGTCTGAAAGATAGTAGACAGGAAGTTATAGAGGGAGGAGAAACAGCCTGGATCTGATGGTCTGAAAGGAGAGACAGGAAGTTATAGAGGGAGGGGAAACAGCCTGGATCTGATGGTCTGAAAGGAGAGACAGGA
Organism: Oncorhynchus gorbuscha; assembly: GCF_021184085.1. Taxonomy (NCBI): domain Eukaryota; kingdom Metazoa; phylum Chordata; class Actinopteri; order Salmoniformes; family Salmonidae; genus Oncorhynchus; species Oncorhynchus gorbuscha. The sequence continues at coordinate 235,687 of NC_060177.1, forward strand.
AGTTATAGAGGGAGGGGAAACAGCCTGGATCTGATGGTCTGAAAGGAGAGACAGGAAGTTATAGAGGGAGGGGAAACAGCCTGGATCTGATGGTCTGAAAGATAGTAGACAGGAAGTTATAGAGGGAGGAGAAACAGCCTGGATCTGATGGTCTGAAAGGAGAGACAGGAAGTTATAGAGGGAGGGGAAACAGCCTGGATCTGATGGTCTGAAAGGAGAGACAGGAAGTTATAGAGGGAGGGGAAACAGCCTGGATCTGATGGTCTGACAGGAGAGACAGGAAGTTATAGAGGGAGGGGAAACAGCCTGGATCTGATGGTCTGACAGGAAAGACAGGAAGTTATAGAGGGAGGAGAAACAGCCTGGATCTGATGGTCTGACAGGAGAGACAGGAAGTTATAGAGGGAGGGGAAACAGCCTGGATCTGATGGTCTGACAGGAAAGACAGGAAGTTATAGAGGGAGGAGAAACAGCCTGGATCTGATGGTCTGAAAGGAAAGACAGGAAGTTATAGAGGGAGGAGAAACAGCCTGGATCTGATGGTCTGACAGGAAAGACAGGAAGTTATAGAGGGAGGGGAAACAGCCTGGATCTGATGGTCTGACAGATAGTAGACAGGAAGTTATAGAGGGAGAGGAAACAGCCTGGATCTGATGGTCTGACAGGAGAGACAGGAAGTTATAGAGGGAGGAGAAACAGCCTGGATCTGATGGTCTGACAGGAAAGACAGGAAGTTATAGAGGGAGGGGAAACAGCCTGGATCTGATGGTCTGACAGATAGTAGACAGGAAGTTATAGAGGGAGAGGAAACAGCCTGGATCTGATGGTCTGACAGGAGAGACAGGAAGTTATAGAGGGAGGAGAAACAGCCTGGATCTGATGGTCTGACAGGAGAGACAGGAAGTTATAGAGGGAGGAGAAACAGCCTGGATCTAATGGTCTGAAAGGAGAGACAGGAAGTTATAGAGGGAGAGGAAACAGCCTGGATCTGATGGTCTGAAAGGTAGTAGACAGGAAGTTATAGAGGGAGGGGAAACAGCCTGGATCTGATGGTCTGAAAGATAGTAGACAGGAAGTTATAGAGGGAGGGGAAACAGCCTGGATCTGATGGTCTGAAAGGAGAGACAGGAAGTTATAGAGGGAGGAGAAACAGCCTGGATCTGATGGTCTGAAAGGAGAGACAGGAAGTTATAGAGGGAGGAGAAACAGCCTGGATCTGATGGTCTGAAAGATAGTAGACAGGAAGTTATAGAGGGAGGGGAAACAGCCTGGATCTGATGGTCTGAAAGATAGTAGACAGGAAGTTATAGAGGGAGAGGAAACAGCCTGGATCTGATGGTCTGAAAGGAGAGACAGGAAGTTATAGAGGGAGGGGAAACAGCCTGGATCTGATGGTCTGAAAGATAGTAGACAGGAAGTTATAGAGGGAGGAGAAACAGCCTGGATCTGATGGTCTGAAAGGAGAGACAGGAAGTTATAGAGGGAGGGGAAACAGCCTGGATCTGATGGTCTGAAAGATAGTAGACAGGAAGTTATAGAGGGAGGAGAAACAGCCTGGATCTGATGGTCTGACAGGAGAGACAGGAAGTTATAGAGGGAGGGGAAACAGCCTGGATCTGATGGTCTGACAGGAGAGACAGGAAGTTATAGAGGGAGGGGAAACAGCCTGGATCTGATGGTCTGAAAGGAGAGACAGGAAGTTATAGAGGGAGGAGAAACAGCCTGGATCTGATGGTCTGACAGGAGAGACAGGAAGTTATAGAGGGAGGGGAAACAGCCTGGATCTGATGGTCTGACAGGAAGTTATAGAGGGAGGAGAAACAGCCTGGATCTGATGGTCTGAAAGGAGAGACAGGAAGTTATAGAGGGAGGGGAAACAGCCTGGATCTGATGGTCTGACAGGAGAGACAGGAAGTTATATAAGGAGGAGAAACAGCCTGGATCTGATGGTCTGAAACATAGTAGACAGGAAGTTATAGAGCTCTGCATCATGTTTCTATCAATGCTTATGTAATGTAACTTGGTATGGGTTATTCAAGTTAACCTTGTGTAGAACAGAATACTGTAAACCTTTCTGATAGTTGTGTGACATTATGAGAGTCCAGTCCTCTTCCTGCGTCGACTCGATGACATGCTCCACTCTTACAGGTGACCAGTAGATGGACCTGTGTGCTGCTGTGGTTCGGACCCTGGCTGTGTAGGGCATCCTCAGTAGCCGTACTAGGCCAGTAATCCACAAATATTATGCTGCTGAACACGCTGTCTGCTTCCACTGAGACAACAGACAGAGGAAGACCTACATAATGGAGGAGAGAGATGAGAGACTTACTGTACTGAGACAACAGACAGAAGAAGACCTACATGATGGAGGAGAGAGATGAGACTTACTGTACTGAGACAACAGACAGAAGAAGACCTACATGATGGAGGAGAGAGATGAGAGACTTACTGTACATAGTCATATTCACTTAATCCAATTAGGAAATAAATCTATACAGCGCAGCTAGGTCCTTACACAGATAACAAATAGGCTCCAGGGTCTGTACATATGAAATGGAAACTTATAACTGAGGTAAACAAAACAAAGAAAGGTTTTTACCAAGGGCCTCATTTATAAACGTTGCGTATGCATCAAAATATATCCCAAAACATGCACTGGTTCAGGCAGAAGTTGGCATTCATAAAAACTGAACTTGATATTGAATAAAGGTTAAATAAAAAATTAAATATGAGAATGTGCTTATCATCATGCAAACTTTAGACCAATGGTCACCAACCGGTCAATCGACTGGCCGATCTTCAAGGCATTCCTAGTCGACCACCAAACATTTCGGTAGAAAAGCCAACGATAAAGACTGGCACTCCTTTTTGTTTTTATTCGTATAGGTGCACTTGATTCAGAAGCCCTGTTGACGGTAGGTGCACTTGATTCAGAAGCCCTGTTGACGGTAGGTGCACTTGATTCAGAAGCCCTGTTGACGGTAGGTGCACTTGATCCAGAAGCCCTGTTGACGGTAGGTGCACTTGATTCAGAAGCCCTGTTGACGGTAGGTGCACTTGATTCAGAAGCCCTGTTGACGGTAGGTGCACTTGATTCAGAAGCCCTGTTGACGGTAGGTGCACTTGATTCAGAAGCCCTGTTGACGGTAGGTGCACTTGATTCAGAAGCCCTGTTGACGGTAGGTGCACTTGATTCAGAAGCCCTGTTGACGGTAGGTGCACTTGATTCAGAAGCCCTGTTGACGGTAGGTGCACTTGATTCATAAGCCCTGTTGACGGTAGGTGCACTTGATTCAGAAGCCTTGCGCTCTGGGTAGACAGTGTTCCCATTTTAACCCTTTAATTTGTCTGAAAAGACAAACTCCGGAAGGTCTGTAGCTAAATTGAGTGCCGCTGGCCAATCGGATAGCTCAAATCACCGTGCCTACAGCTTCCACGATTCCGGCCACAGCAAGGTTTGATACTAGCCTACAGCTTCCACGATTCCGGCCACAGCAAAGTCTGATACTAGCCTACAGCTTCCACGATCCCTGCCACAGCAAGGTTTGATACTAGCCTACAGCTTCCACAATCCCTGCCACAGCAAGGTTTGATACTAGCCTACAGCTTCCACGATCCCTGCCACAGCAAGGTTTGATACTAGCCTACAGCTTCCACGATCCCTGCCACAGCAAGGTTTGATACTAGCCTACAGCTTCCACGATCCCTGCCACAGCAAGGTTTGATACTAGCCTACAGCTTCCACGATCCCTGCCACAGCAAGGTTTGATACTAGCCTACAGCTTCCACGATCCCTGCCACAGCAAGGTTTGATACTAGCCTACATAAGATCTCATAACTTTTAAACCATGATCAGAGAAAGACTACAGCAAAGAGCTGCTGTTTTTATGAGTGAATTCATGTTTAAGTTTTATTCACTACTGTCAACACTGTTTTAATTCACTACTGTCAACACTGTTTTTATTCACTACTGTCAACACTGTTTTTATTCACTACTGTCAACACTGTTTTTATTCACTACTGTCAACACTGTTTTTATTCACTACTGTCAACACTGTTTTTATTCACTACTGTCAACACTGTTTTTATTCACTACTGTCAACACTGTTTTTATTCACTACTGTCAACACTGTTTTTATTCACTACTGTCAACACTGTTTTTATTCACTACTGTCAACACTGTTTTTATTCACTACTGTCAACACTGTTTTTATTCACTACTGTCAACACTGTTTTAATTCACTACTGTCAACACTGTTTTTATTCACTACTGTCAACACTGTTTTTATTCACTACTGTCAACACTGTTTTTATTCACTACTGTCAACACTGTTTTTATTCACTACTGTCAACACTGTTTTAATTCACTACTGTCAACACTGTTTTAATTCACTACTGTCAACACTGTTTTTATTCACTACTGTCAACACTGTTTTTATTCACTACTGTCAACACTGTTTTTATTCACTACTGTCAACACTGTTTTTATTCACTACTGTCAACACTGTTTTTATTCACTACTGTCAACACTGTTTTAATTCACTACTGTCAACACTGTTTTTATTCACTACTGTCAACACTGTTTTAATTCACTACTGTCAACACTGTTTTAATTCAACACTGTTTTACACTACTGTCAACACTGTTTTAATTCACTACTGTCAACACTGTTTTTATTCACTACTGTCAACACTGTTTTTATTCACTACTGTCAACACTGTTTTTATTCACTACTGTCAACACTGTTTTTATTCACTACTGTCAACACTGTTTTTATTCACTACTGTCAACACTGTTTTTATTCACTACTGTCAACACTGTTTTTATTCACTACTGTCAACACTGTTTTAATTCACTACTGTCAACACTGTTTTAATTCACTACTGTCAACACTGTTTTAATTCACTACTGTCAACACTGTTTTTATTCACTACTGTCAACACTGTTTTTATTCACTACTGTCAACACTGTTTTTATTCACTACTGTCAACACTGTTTTTATTCACTACTGTCAACATTCACTACTGTCAACACTGTTTTTATTCACTACTGTCAACACTGTTTTTATTCACTACTGCCAACACTGTTTTTATTCACTACTGTCAACACTGTTTTTATTCACTACTGTCAACGCTGTTTTTATTCACTACTGTCAACACTGTTTTAATTCACTACTGTCAACACTGTTTTTATTAAACTTTATTACAAAACATAAAATGTGCTTCTCTACTTCCACTCTTGCTGCAGCTGCAACGAATGAATAGCAAATCGATAACCCTGCATTTGTACTATTATTAACAACCAGTGGTGTGTATTCATGGAAGCCAAGGGAAGCCAATAGAAGCCAAGGGAAGCCAAGGGAAGCCAAGCATCCCCCAAAATGTACCAAGAAAAAAAACAATGATCTTTTTTCTCTCTCTGTTTCATAATTCTCATTCAATTCGCATGAGGCTGAATGTATCTCACCGGAAAAAGCATCCAAGCGAGCAAAACAGCGTCCTTCTGTCTCTTTATGTGTAGGCCAACTATCTGTTGCGGTCTGATCAGAAAGTATGACATTGTTGCTACCGATAGCATTGCAAAGGAAGCCAGCAAGCACTTGGCCTCCATTGATTAAAAAAAAGTATATAATTGTCACGTCTACTCCCACTCAACGTCGCCGATCTAACCATCGTCCCAGGCAACCCATCATTACACACAACGGCCTCCGGTAGCTCTAACGCCACGACCCCACCATCTCCTGGTCAAGAAAGGAGATCACTGCCTGGGCACCCGGATGACAGAAGACCTTGTGGTTCCACGTCAGTTGAGATGTGAGGTTTACCAGTTGAGGTTTACCAGGATCTCAGGGAGGTTTTGTCCAAGACCCGCACCACCTGTCTCCCTCCTCATCGCATCTGGGACTGTTCCATCAACCTGCTTCCAGACTCTGCGCAGCCGCATCTACCCCCTGTCAGGGGCTCAAACCAAGGCTATGGAGGCCCTCCAACAGGGTTTCATCAGCCCATCCACCTGCCCTGTGTCGGCAGGTTTCTTCTTCGTGGCCAAGAAGGAGGGGGGTCTTTCTCTGTGTATTGTCTACAGAGGTCTCACTGCCATCACCACCAAGTACCGTTAGCCCCTCCTGTTTTTGCCGGCCGACCAAACTGCTCCGTGGGGCCCATTTTTTTATTACGTTGGACCTGCGGAGGCCTACAATTTCATCCTCATCCGGGAGGGGGATGAATGGAAGACGGCCTTCAGCATGATGTCTGGGCACTCCGTCGGTGTTCCAGGCATTTGTTAACGAGGTGTTCTGGGACATGCCTGGGCATCAGGTGGTCGTGTATATCGATGACATCCTGATCTACTCAGCCAACTTGGATGATCACGTCGCCCACATCCAGGACGTCCTGGAACGCCTCCTGGAGAACCATCGCTGTATCAAAGCGGAGAAGTGCCAATTCATTCTTGGGATATCGGATCAGCCCGCAGGGTTCTGGAGGAGAGGAAGGTCGATGCAGTCAGGTCATGGCCAGTCCCAACCACCATAAAGGGACTACAGAAATGTTGGGGGTTTGCCAACTTCCACCACCGCTTCATCAGGAAGCTCCATCACCTCTGCTCTCAACTCTCTCCTTAAAGGTGGTTCCCCAGAAGTTAGTGTGGAGTTCTGCAGCTGATGAGGCCTTACGCCTACTGAAGGGGCGTTTCACCTCTGCCCCGTTGCTGAAACCCCCAGATCCTATGTTGCCCTTCGTGGTGGAGGTGGACACCTCAGAAGTGGGCGTGGGGGCTGTCCTGTCACACCATCAACGTAATCCACAAAAAATTGTATCCATGTGCATACTACTCTAAAAAACTGTCTCCTGCAGAAAGGAACTATGACGTCGGTGACAGGGAGCTCCTGGTGGGGAAGTTGCATTAGAGGAGTGGAGACACTGTCTGGAGGGAACCACGGACCCGTTTCTCATCCTCCTTGACCATTGGAACCTGGAGTACATAAGGAGTACGTATGGAGAGCCTTCATGGAGAAGTTGGGGGTCACAGTCAACGTACCGGCCTCAGTCCAAAGAGCAGGTGGAGAGGACCAATCAGGAGCTGGGGAGGTTCCTGAGGAGTCACTGACAGGACCGACAGGGGTAGTGGCCCGGTTCCCTGGGCGGAGTACAGTTGGTCGGAAGTTTACACCGCTCCGGTGCTCGGCGTCTCCTAACCCCCGGCCCTGGCAACAATCATTACGCACAACTGCGACCCATCATGAGGCATACCTGGACTTCATCACACAATGATTACTTCCTCTTTATCTAGTACTGTATCACCCATTAGGGAGTATTGTTTCCTTTTTTCATGTTTAGACGCGTTCCTTTTAAACACACCAACTGCACCTGCTTCCTGACTCCCTGCGTCTCCATTACAATAATAATAGCCAATCAGCGTTGAGCTGAACTGTGAATGGTCCTGGCACACCAAAAAAATATAGAAAAAGTGTCAAGGGAAGCCAGTTTGGTTTTGGCTTCACTCCAATTACATCACATCGAGAGCAATACGTCATTGACAGAAACAACCTGAATTGTTGTATCTCGTTGCCTTGTTGTCCTCCGGTGGCTAGTGTTTGGTTCTTATTTTTCAGAGTAAATAACTCACGGACACTAGAGAAGCTTAACCAAGTTTAATTCTTCCCAGAGTGTCTTTAGAGCTGTAATTCAGACAACCCAACATTTCTCCCATGACAGGTATATATATATTCCCCTTAAGACACTTCTCCTTCTCTCCAATCCTTACATCTTATGGTTCCACAGGAAGAGGGTAACAGGATACTAAACCCTTATTACTCCCTTCAGGGGATATGACCCCACCTCCTGACCTCAACCCCTCCTTCTGTCTCCCTTATAGCAATCCTTTAATCTCCTCCCGTCCACCCAGTACATTACACAGCCACTCTGTTTTTCTACAGATCTCACTTCTTAATATACTATGCGTCTGATCTATCATGTCTTTAATAGCTCAATGTTCAAAATGTCGAATCCAACACTAGCTAGCAAAAATGGTCCCTTTCCTAAATTAGCTATGGATGGCGATAGCGATTTGGACTTGTGGTTTTACTTAATTTTCCGTACTGGCCAATGATTATAAGGACGATTCAGATCCAACTATTAATTCATACATTGTTTTTGCCCCTGGACTGAGAGGATGGAAGTTGAATATGCAGAAGGCTAGTGTTAACTAGCTAACGTTGGCTATCAAAACAAAGAGTTGCACACTCTATATAACCTCCCAGTAATTTATTGGGTAAAAAAACACCAATGTTTTTTCAGCATCACTGTGACTTCTTCTGACCCTGAAGAAAGCAGTGATGCCGAAACATTTTTATTTTTAAATAAACCTTCGGGAGAGACGAAGGTCGAAAGCCATGCGTCCTCCGAAACACAACCCAACCAAGCTGCACTGCTTCTTAACTTCTTCGATATAGGGGGCGCTCTTTTAATTTTTGGATGAAAAACGTTCCCGTTTTAAACAAGATATTTTGTTACGAAAAGATGCTCGACTATGCATATAATTGACAGCTTTGGAAAGAAAACACTCTGACGTTTCCAAAACTGCAAAGATATTGTCTGTGAGTGCCACAGAACTAATGTTACAGAAAAAACCCAGATAAAAATACAATCAGGAAGTGCCGCATTTTTTAAAACAGCCTCATGGCAATGACTTATATGGCTGTGGAGGAGCTAGGAGTCAGCTTACCTTTTCCACGTTTCCCCCAAGGTGTCTGCAGCATTGTGACGTATTTGTAGGCATATCATTGGAAGATTGACCATAAGAGACTACATTTACCAGGTGGTCACTTGGTGTCCTCCGTCGCAATTATTGCGTAATCTCCAGCTGCAGCATTGAAAACATCCGAAGTTCTTCAAAGGTAAATTCTTTTATTTGAATGCTTTTCTTGTTTTTGTGAAAATGTTGCCTGCTGAATGCTAGGCTTAATGCTATGCTATGCTAGGCTATCAATACTCTTACACAAATGCTTGTGTAGCTTTGGTTAAAGCATATTTTGAAAATCTGAGATGACAGTGTTGTTAACAAAAGGCTAAGCTTGTGTTTCAATATATTTATTTAATTTAATTAGCGATTTTCATGAATAGGAAACGTTGCATTATGGTAATGAGCTTGAGGCTATGATTACGCTCCCGGATACTGGATTGCTCGACACTAGAGGTTAACACAGCGCGCATCCAACCTGGAAGCCAGCCACACCAATGTGTCGGAGGAAACACAGTGCACCTGGCGACCTTAGTTAGCATGCACTGCCACAGGAGTCGCTGGTGCACGATGAGACAAGGATATCCCTACCGGCCAAGCCCTCCCTAACCCGGACGACGCTAGGCCATTTGTGCGTCGCCCCACGGACCTCCCGGTCGCAGCCAGCTGTGACAGAGCCTGGGCGCGAACCCAGAGTCTTTGGTGGCACAGCTAGCGCTAGGATGAAGTCCCCACGGACCTCCCGGTCGCGGCCGGCTGCGACAGAGCCTGGGCGCGAACCCAGAGTCTCTGGTGGCACAGCTAGCGCTAGGATGAAGTCCCCACGGACCTCCCGGTCGCGGCCGGCTGCGACAGAGCCTGGGCTGAACCCAGAGTCTTTGGTGGCACAGCTAGCGCTGCGATGCAGTCCCCACAGACCTCCTGGTCGCGGCCGGCTGCAACAGAGCCTGGGCTGAACCCAGAGTCTCTGGTGGCACAGCTAGCGCTGTGATGCAGTCCCCTAGACCTGCAGTGTATCAAATACTTGTTCTCCCCACTGTATATGGAGTGTGCAACTGTCTTTGTTTTCATAGCTTCCAGGTTATTCTCCGTTAATCAGCACCTCTACACTAAATAATTTTCTCTGGGTGTGCACCAGTTCATGCTTTTCATTAAACTAGCTAACTTGCCCATGAAAGGAAGTTAGGCCAGCATTTTAGCCAGGTAGCCTTGGACAACAAAATAAAAGCGTGTACTGTATGACAGAGACCGTTTCGTCAACATGAAAGAGAGGAGGATTGGCGTTTCTCTACCAGTAGGTGCCGGAGGCAGCTCCTGTTTTCTTTGTGACTTGCGGTAACATTAACTTGCTTGACCGTGCTGTAGGTCATGTAACTGTTTGTTACATGCAATATGCTTTGTGGACTCCACCGGACAGAGGTTGCTCTCTTTATTCAGCCACTATGTCTTCTTATTGTCTCCGCCTTAGGCCTATATACCACGGTGGCATATGAACAAACAGATTACAGAGTTTACTTTGTCTACATACTCATCTCATATGTATATACTGTACTCGATACCATCTACTGTATGCTGCTCTGTACCATCACTCATTCATATATCCTTATGTACATGTTCTTTATCCCCTTACACTGTGTATAAGACAGTAGTTTTGGAATTGTTAGTTAGATTACTTGTTGGTTATCACTGCATTGTCGGAACTAGAAGCACAAGCATTTCGCTACACTCGCATTAACATCTGCTAACCATGTGTGTGTGACAAATAAAATTTGATTTGAAACAAAATTCATCACAAAACATAGGTTGTAATATGGCTTCCCCAGTGATTTTACCCACCCTTTCTCTGGTTATGGAAACAACATGAATTGGTGCATGAAGCAGATGCAACTCCAGTTTCACCATCAGGTGGAACCAGTAGCGATGGGTAAAATCACTGGGGAAGCCCAGACAGAAATAAAAGCCATATTCCAACCTGTGTTGTGATAACTGCGTTGTTTGCTCTATAACCTGTTAGTTCATATGCCTCTATAACCTGTTAGTTCATATGCCTCTATAACCTGTTAGTTCATATGCCTCTATAACCTGTTAGTTCATATGCCTCTATAACCTGTTAGTTCATATGCCTCTATAACCTGTTAGTTCATATGCCTCTATAACCTGTTAGTTCATATGCCTCTATAACCTGTTAGTTCATATGCCTCTATAACCTGTTAGTTCATATGCCTCTATAACCTGTTAGTTCATATGCCTCGCCACCGTGATGTATAGGCCAAAGGCCGAGACAAAACATTCTTGAATTCAAACTGTATTTTTACAGGTCCACAACAATGTGCAATTATTTTAGTCTTTCAGAAACAGACAGATAGGCTACAGCAAATGTCAGTGCAAAGGGAAACATGCCAACCCCTCCAAAGACGTGATCAAGTTCACCATGAATTGATATTTCCTTAGATACCGTCTTGGCCTAATTCCAACCCCTCCAAAGACGTGATCAAGTTCACCATGAATTGATATTTCCTTAGATACCGTCTTGGCCTAATTCCAACCCCTCCAAAGACGTGATCAAGTTCACCATGAATTGATATTTCCTTAGATACTGTCTTGGCCTAATTCCAACCCCTCCAAAGACGTGATCAAGTTCACCATGAATTGATATTTCCTTAGATACCGTCTTGGCCTAATTCCAACCCCTCCAAAGACGTGATCAAGTTCACCATGAATTGATATTTCCTTAGATACCGTCTTGGCCTAATTCCAATACTTCCAAAGCACACAGCAAATGAGGGTGTTATTGTTTTCCAAGCGGAGTTTTAATGCTCGTTCACGCGTACACAGGTTTACCACAGGTCTGATTTACAACTGGACGCTTCATCAATCTCAACATTATTGTCTTTTCAGAAAGGGCCACACAGATATTTAGTGTAACATTTAGGTAACTGTGTGCACAGTGAACTCACCTAAGTGTCTGTCCCAGACAGTGACCAGTCCAGTAACCAGTCCCAGAGTTATGTGTCTAGTACAGCTGCTAACAGCAGAACACAGGATCTCCTGGGCATTAGGCCACAACGCATCAGGCTTGGGCTCCGGGTCTGGAACAAAGAGACAACATGATGAGAAGCTACTTTTGGGGCGGCAGGTAGCTTAGCGGTTAGAGCGTTGGGCCAGTAACTGAAAGGTTGCTGGGTTGAATCCCCGAGCTGACAAGGTAAAAATCGTTCTGTCGTTCTGCCCCTGAACAAGGCAATAACCCCACTGTTCCCTGGTAGGCCGTCATTGTAAATAAGAATGTGTTCTTATTAACTGACTTGTCTAGTTAAATAAAGATTAAAGCTGCAACACTGCTGGCCTCCTGCTGGTCATGAACATATACTACACCCAGAACATTCTGGTAATATACTGACATACAGTAGAAGGGCCTGTATTCATAAAGCCTTTCAGAGTCTAGGATCAGTTCCCCCCTGTCCATGTCATTATATTTGTAATAATCTCAATGATAAAACTGATCCTAGATCAGACACTTGAATACAAACTCAGGATCTTTTTTTAACATCACAGATCCTATTGTTATTGCATAGTACATGTGACTAGATGACCCCCAACCGACCTGGTTTGTCTCTGGGAGCTTTACACAGTAAGTAGTGCAGCAGATTGTGTGTGCCGCTCCACCACAGACACACAGCTACAGCCAGTCCACCTGGAGAGAGAGACAGACAGGCCGCATGGAGAGAGAGACAGACAGGCCGCATGGAGAGAGAGACAGACAGGCCACCTGGAGAGAGAGACAGACAGGCCACATGGAGAGAGAGACAGACAGGCCACATGGAGAGAGAGACAGACAGGCCACATGGAGAGAGAGACAGACAGGCCGCATGGAGAGAGAGACAGACAGGCCACATGGAGAGAGAGACAGACAGGCCACATGGAGAGAGAGACAGACAGGCCACCTGGAGAGAGAGACAGACAGGCCACATGGAGAGAGAGACAGACAGGCCACATGGAATCAGTTGTCCTGAGTCTGCTCTGAACTGCCAGGACCTAATAGTATCACTGAACTGGGGTGGCAGGTAGCCTAGTGGTTAGAGCATTGGGCCAGTAACCGAAAGGTTGCTAGATCAAATCCCCGAGCTTACAAGTTAAAACTCTGTCGTTCTGCCCCTGAACAAGGCAGTTAACCCACTACTCCTAGGCTGTCACTGTAAATAAGAATGTGTTCTTAACTGACTTGCCTAGTGAAATACAAATAAACTGCCAGGACCTAGGAACAATAGTATCTCTTGACCAATTCATGAAAATAGTCATACCTTCTAGCTGCATTGTGGACCCTATTCAAACTAAACTACTGAAAGAGCTGCTTCCTGTGCTCCTCCTCTGTTGAACATAATAAATGGCTCCCTAACTGTCGGACGTGAACCAAACTCACTAAAAAGTGGCGGTAATAAAGCCTCTCTTGAAAAAGTCCAACTTTTACCTGGAAAATGTTTTTAAACTATCGGCCTACAGAACCAGTCAAACGTTGACACACCTACTCATTCAAGGTTTACCTTCATTTTTACTACTTTCTACAGTGAACAATAATAGTGAAGATTTGACATGTTCCAATTGTGTTTTTTTGTTTGTTTCTTGGCGTTGTTTGTAATGTATTTTTAAACTTATTTTGTACATAATGTTGCTGCTACCATCTCTTATGACCAAAAATAACTTCTGGACATCAGAACTGCGATTACTGACCACGAACTGGCAGAATACCTTTCCTTTAACGAGCCTGACGTGAATGACATCAGAACTGCGATTACTGACCACGAACTGGCAGAATACCTTTCCTTTAACGAGCCTGACGTGAATGACATCAGAACTGCGATTACTGACCCCGAATTGGCAGAATACCTTTCCTTTAACGAGCCTGATGTGAATGACATCAGAACTGCGATTACTGACCACGAACTGGCAGAATACCTTTCCTTTAACGAGCCTGACGTGAATGACATCAGAACTGCGATTACTGACCACGAACTGGCAGAATACCTTTCCTTTAACGAGCCTGACGTGAATGACATCAGAACTGCGATTACTGACCACGAACTGGCAGAATAACTTTCCTTTAACGAGCCTGTCGTGAATGACATCAGAACTGCGATTACTGACCACGAACTGGCAGAATACCTTTCCTTTAACGAGCCTGATGTGAATGACATACTGTTTTCCCGGGAACAGGCCCAGATCCGTCATTTGCATGACGAGAAGGCAGAGAAAAATAAAACCGATGACCTACGCATAATAATATAAGAATTAAAGCAGGAAGCATCAGTGACTCGGTCTATAAAAAAGTGGTCAGATGAAGCAGATGCTAAGCTACAGGACTGTTTTGCTAGTACAGACAGGAATATGTTCCCGGGATTCCTCCGATGGCATTGAGGAGTATACCACCAGACATTGGCTTCATCAATAAGTGCATTGATGACGTCATCCCCACAGTGACAGTACGTACATACCCCAACCAGAAGCCATAGATTACAGGCAACATCCGCACTGAGCTAAAGGCTAGAGCTGCTGCTTTCAAGGAGCGGGACTAACCCTGAAGCTGATAACAAATCCCAATATGCCCTCCGACAACCATCAAACAGGCAACGCGTCAATACAGGACTAAGATTGAATCGTACGACACCAGCTCTGACGCTAGTGGGATGTGGCAGGGCAAACCATTACAGACTACAAAGGGAAAACTACTTCTATGCTGCTCGCTTCGAGGCAAATAATACGTTGGAAGTTTACATATACACTTAGGTTGGAATCATTAAAACTCGTTTTTCATCCACCACAAATGTCTTGTTAACAAACTGTAGTTTTGGCAAGTCGGTTAGGACAGCTACTTGTGTATGACACAAGTAATTTTTCCAACATGTCACGTTCTGATCTTAGTTCTTTTAGTATGTCTTTGTTTTAGTATGGTCAGGGCGTGAGTTGGGTGGGTTGTCTATGTTCGTTTTTCTATGTTGTGCTTTGCGTTTGGCCTGGTATGGTTCTCAATCAGAGGCAAGTGTCGTTAATTGTCTCTGATTGAGAATCATACTTGTTTTGTGTTCATATAATAAATACAAAATGGACACTTACCACGCCGCACATTGGTCCTCCGATCCTTCTTACTACTCCTCCTCAGAAGAGGAAGACGAGAATCGTTACACAACAATTGTTTATAGACAGATTATTTCACTGTATCACAATTCCAGTGGGTCAGTCAATTCACTAAGTTGACTGTGCCTTTAAAAAGCTTGGAAAATTCCAGAAAATGATGTCATGGCTGTAGAAGCTTCTGATAGGCTAATTGACATCATTTGAGTCAATTGGAGGTGTACCTGTGGATATATTTCAAGGCCTACCTTCAAACTCAGTGCCTCTTTGCTTGACATCATGGGAAAATCAAAATAAATCATAAATCAGCCAAGACCTCAGAAAAAACTATTGTAGACCTCCACAAGTCTGGTTCATCCTTGGGAGCAATTTCCAAACGCCTGAAGGTACCACGTTCATAAGTACAAACAATAGTATGCAAGTATAAACACCATGGGACCACGCAGCCGTCATACCACTCAGGAAGGAGAGGCGTTCTGTCTCCTAGAGATGAACGTACTTCTGTGCAAAAAGTGCAAATCAATCCCAGAACAACAGCAAAGGACCTTGTGAAGATGCTGAAGGAAACAGGTACAAAAGTATCTATATCCACAGTAAAACAAGTCCTATATCAACATAGCCTGAAAGGCTGCTCAGCAAGCAAGAAGCCGCTGCTTCAAAACCGCCATAAAAAAGCCAGACTACGGTTAGCAACTGCACATGAGGACAAAGATTTTTTTCTCCCCAATTCCGTGGTATTCAATTGTTTTTAGTAGCTACTATCTTGTCTCATCGCTACAACTCCTGTACGGCCTCGGGAGAGACGAAGGTTGAAAGTCATGCGTCCTCCAATACACAACCCAACCAAGCCGCACTGCTTCTTAACACAGCGCGCATCCAACCCGGAAGCCAGCCGTGTCGGAGAAAACACAGGAGTCGCTGGTGCAAGCCCTCCCTAACCCGGACGACGCTAGGCCAATTGTGCGTCGCACCACGGACCTCCCGGTCGCGGCCGGTTACGACAGAGCCTGGGCGCGAAAAGATTGTACTTTTTGGAGAAATGTCCTCTGGTCTGATGAAACAAAAATAGAACTGTTTGGCCATAATGACCATCGGTGTGATTGGAGGAAAAAGGGAGAGGCTTGCAAGCCGAAGAACACCATCCCAACCGTGAAGCACGGGGATGGCAGCATCATGTTGTCCTGTCTCAGCCTCCAGTATTTATGCTGCAGTAGTTTATGTGTCGGGGGGCTAGGGTCAGTTTGTTATATCTGGAGTACTTCTCCTGTCCTATTCGGTGTCCTGTGTGAATCTAAGTGTGCGTTCTCTAATTCTCTCCTTCTCTCTTTCTTTCTCTCTCTCAGAGGACCTGAGCCCTAGGACCATGCCCCAGGACTACCAGACATGATGACTCCTTGCTGTCCCCAGTCCACCTGACCATGCTGCTGCTCCAGTTTCAACTGTTCTGCCTTATTATTATTTGACCATGCTGGTCATTTATGAACATTTGAACATCTTGGCCATGTTCTTTTATAATCACAGCCAGAAGAGGACTGGCCACCCCACATAGCCTGGTTCCTCTCTAGGTTTCTTCCTAGGTTTTGGCCTTTCTAGGGAGTTTTTCCTAGATGTTATCAGTTTGTCGCTGTGGATGGATTGTCCTCTGACAAATCAATGGTAAGTTTCGTTGTTCCTCAAGGTTACATTTTAGGACTACTATTGTGTTCACTATATATTCTACCTCTTGGTGATGTCATTCAGAAACACAATGTCAACTTTTACTGCTATACGGATGACACACAGCTGGACATTTAGATGAAACATGGTTAAGCACCAAAATTGCCCACCCTGGAAGCCTGTGTTTCAGACATAAGGAAGTGAATGGCGGCAAATGTTTTACTTTTAAACTTGGACAAAATAGTTGGCGACCTGGTCAGCGTGCACTGCGCCCGGCCCGCCACAGGAGTCGCTAGTGCGCGATGAGACAAGGATATTCCTGCCAGCCAAACCCTCCCTAACTCGGACAACGCTGGGCCAATTGTGCACCGCCCAATGGGCTTGAACCCAGAATCTCTGGTGGCACAGCTAGCATTGCGATGTAGTGCCTTAGACCACTGCGCCACCCGGGAGGCCAAAATTCAGAAACTTTTTTTCAAAAAATGATGCAGCTAATTCATGCTTTTGTCATTTCTAGATTATACTACTGCAATGCTCTACTCTCCTGCTACCCAGATAAATCACTAAATAAACTTCAGTTATTGCTAAACACGGCTGCTAGAATCTTCACGAGAACCAGAAAATGTGATCATATTACTCTAGTGCTAGCCTGGACTACCTGGCCCGATGACTCCTGGCTGTCCCCAGTCCATCTGGCCATGCTGCTGCTCCAGTTTCAACTGTTCTGCCTGCGGCTATGGAACCCTGACCTGTTTCAACAGGCGTGTTACCTTGTTCCAGACCTGCTGTCACAACCTCTGAATGTTTGGCTATGAAAAGCCAACTCACATTTACTCCTGAGGTACTGACATGTTGAACACTACAACCACTGTGGTTATTATTTGACCCTGCTGGTCATCTATGAATGTTTGAACATCTTGAAGAACAATCTGGCCTTAATGGCTATGTACTCTTAAAATCTCCACCCGGCACAGCCAGAAGATGACTGGCCACCCCTCAGAGCCTGGATCCTCTCTAGGTTTCTTCCTAGGTTCCTGCCTTTCTAGGAAGTTTTTCCTAGCCACAGTGCTTCTACATCTGCATTACTTGTTGTTTTAGGCAGGGTTTCTGTATAGCACCTATCTACTGATGTAAAAAGTGATTTATAAATACATTTATAAATACATTTGATTTTAATTCGATAAAGGGGATGTATTTTACTACAAATAGAAGGGATGCTTCTAAGAAGAGAGTAAGATAAAAACATTTGATTTAAGAGTGGATAAAATTGATATTTTATGTGTTGTCGATCTCAATCTGCAACAGGACCCATGGCATCAATTCAAGATTTAAATACAGAACTGATGGCATCAATTCAAGATTTAAATACAGAACTGATGGCATCAATGGAATATTTAAAAACAAATTCATGATATTCAAATGTAATGAAAAAACATTTGTTAAATTGTCTTAACCCACCTGTCTGAGGCTTAACTCCTCCCAGGACAGGAAACAGACCTCCAGGAAGCAGGAAGTGACTGGTCACACAGCTTCAAACACAGCACCTCCATGGTTACAACACTAACATGTCATCTCCACGGTTACAACACTAGTGCACCTTTCATTTCCAAGTCTAAAGTCGATGTCAACATGAGCTCATGATGGAGTGATTGAAGTCCAAAGGCAAGCAATGTGCGGATTCCATTATGCTGAGCCGAGGCGCACCGGTCGGTGGCCCTTCTCAAGTGGAACAGTAATCTGCATCACTCGGTCATGTTGTCAACAAGGCAGCATGGTGCATCATCCAGAAACATACATCTCTTTTGCATAAAATACATGTTTGGATTTTAGAACTAGTTTTCAGTGGGAAGGCAGATAAAGTGTTTTTATCAAAATAAATAACTTTTGTAATGTGAAAACACAGAATCATACTAATAACTACAGTGGTTAATTACATCACTTGTGTTTTGATCTGACTCCACTGAGGGACAGAGCAGGGCACCTGGCTCACACCCGGGGAGCAGCCTGGTTCCAAAACTAATCAGCTTCACCAGGTGCAAAACACGCTTACACGGCCGCCCAGGCCAGATTAATCCTCTCATTATCAATCAACAACTTCCTTACACGGCCGCCCAGGCCAGATTAATCCTCTCATTATCAATCAACAACTTCCTGACACGGCCGCCCAGGCCAGATTAATCCTCTCATTATCAATCAACAACTTCCTGACACGGTCGCCCAGGCCAGATTAATCCTCTCATTATAAATCAACAACTTCCTGACACGGTCACCCAGGCCAGATTAATCCTCTCATTATCAATCAACAACTTCCTGACACGGCCGCCCAGGCCAGATTAATCCTCTCATTATCAATCAACAACTTCCTGACACGGTCACCCAGGCCAGATTAATCCTCTCATTATCAATCAACAACTTCCTGACACGGCCGCCCAGGCCAGATTAATCCTCTCATTATCAATCAACAACTTCCTGACACGGTCACCCAGGCCAGATTAATCCTCTCATTATCAATCAACAACTTCCTGACACGGCCGCCCAGGCCAGATTAATCCTCTCATTATCAATCAACAACTTCCTTACACGGCCGCCCAGGCCAGATTAATCCTCTCATTATCAATCAACAACTTCCTGACACGGCCGCCCAGGCCAGATGAATCCTCTCATTATCATTCAACAACTTCCTTATTGTCCTATTTTGAAACGGAAGCTTCCCTTTTTCCCAACCCCCTGGATACCTCACTGATACGAGAGGCTGGAAAAACAAGAGGCTCACTAGGAAATCATGATTCAACAGACTAGATGATTCAACTGATGATGAGTAGCTGTCTGGGTATAGTCTGAGGACACTGGGCCCTAACAGATCATCAGTAGATGTCTGGGTATAGTCTGATTCAGACTGAGGACACAGGGCCCTAACAGATCATCAGTAGCTGTCTGGGTATAGTCTGATTCAGACTGAGGACACAGGGCCCTAACAGATCATCAGTAGCTGTCTGGGTATAGTCTGATTCAGACTGAGGACACAGGGCCCTAACAGATCATCAGTAGCTGTCTGGGTATAGTCTGATTCAGACTGAGGACACAGGGCCCTAACAGATCATCAGTAGCTGTCTGGGTATAGTCTGATTCAGACTGAGGACACAGGGCCCTGTCAGGTCTTATTTTCTGTTATCATTACAATCTGAGGATTTTAAGACTAACCACTCTCATTCAACTGTTGTGTTTACCTGGGTCTGTCCTCTGGGTCTGTAGTGTTGCTGGGGTTAGTAACCATGTACTTCCTGTATACAGACTTAAACACAGCGTCCTGGTCCTCCCATTGGCGACTGCTGATCAGGTGGTTCTGTCCTGAGCCAATCACATTGCCATCCTCGGTCTTCTGCAACACCTCAAATGGACTCTTCATGGTAGAGCCTATCAAATATGACAGACATTTTGCCTTCCTGTAATTCTCATGTTGATACAATGTATATCTGTTATTCTCATGTTGATACAATGCCTTCCTGTTATTCTCATGTTGATACAATGTCTTCCTGTTATTCTCATCTTGATACAATGTCTTTACAATATATTTTTTTAAACTACTGTTTTGTAACCGGGTCATTAAACATCAAAAAGCACAAAGAGGATTTTGACACCCACCATCTCAGATCGATCTGAAATCATTTCTGTTGTCAGAAACAGATGAGATTAGCATTCCTGCAACATTTTTTTGTTGAAATACAATTTGACATCTGAGAAATTAAGCTAATTGATTGCAGCCAAATTGGCATTTTTAATATATAGGATTCATATAATATTAAAATAAATATAGTACCTAACATCCAATTTGGACCAAACTTTTTCTACCAATGAGTCCGACATGAGGAATCCAAAGGAATGGTCAGTAGCCACCCAGACCCACAACACCCCAACAACAACAATACAGGTTCTGACCCCTAGATGGTGCTGTTCATGCTATTAGGTGGGAAAGTTTGATGATCCCCCCAATGTTAAAGGGATTGTTCACCTAAATTGCAAAATGACATTGGTTGTCTACAGACAGCAAGGTGTGACAGCAACCAATGCTTGGGTTTTTCAGCCACTGTCTCAAGAGCTAACTTAGCATTTGTGGCACAAATTCAATGCAAGTCAATGGTACGTATAGTAGCATTTTCATGCTTCATGTTCATCAGAACACTATATAGGTAATAGGGTGCCATTTGGAAGGCAGCCATGTTGTACAAACCGTGAGACAAGAGGTCCACAAGAGGTCTCTACACAGTCCCCAGAACAGACTATGGACTGTAGATATGTGTTAGTGGAGTATGGGCCTGAGGGCACACACAGTGTGTTGTGAATACTGTAATGAATGTATTGTAATGTTTAAAAGTTCTATAACTACCTTCATTTTGCCAGACCCCAGGAAGAGTAATGGGGATCCATAATAAATACAAATCATCCTAAAGTATCAAAAATGGATTGTGTAACTGTATTATCTTACTTAGATACAAAGCACAAAAAGGCTAATATATGTACCGTTGACTCGCATGGGATTTGTGCCACAAATGCTAAAACAGCATTTGAAACAGTGGCCAGGTAAACAAAACCAAAGCAAGGGTTGCCATCATACCTCCTCCTCTCCCTGGACCTCCTCCTCCTCCTCTCCCTGGACCTCCTCCTCCTCCTCTCCCTGGACCTCCTCCGCCTCCTCTCCCTGGACCTCCTCCTCCTCCTCTCCCTGGACCTCCTCCTCCTCCTCTCCCTGGACCTCCTCCGCCTCCTCTCCCTGGACCTCCTCCTCCTCCCCCTCCTCTTCCTGGACCTCCTCCTCCTCCTCTTCCTGGACCTCCTCTTCTCCCTGGACCTCCTCCTCCTCCTCTCCCTGGACCTCCTCCTCCTCCTCTCCCTGGACCTCTGCCTCCTCTTCTCCCTGGACCTCTGCCTCCTCTTCTCCCTGGACCTCCTCCTCCTCTCCCTGGACCTCCTCCTCCTCTCCATGGACCTCCTCCTCCTCTCCCTGGACCTCCTCCTCCTCCCCCTCCTCTCCCTAGACCTCCTCCTCCTCTCCCTAGACCTCCTCCTCCTCTCCCTAGACCTCCTCCTCCTCTCCCTAGACCTCCTCCCCCTCTCCCTGGACCTCCTCCTCCTCTCCCTGGACCTCCTCCTCCTCTCCCTGGACGTCCTCCTCTCCCTGGCCCTCTGATGGTATATACTCATTGTTGGGGTGGGATTGGTGTGGGGGCGGTCATAGGGGGCGGTCGGTAATGGGGGCAGTCATGGGGGCGGTCGGTAATGGGGGGCAGTTATGGGGGCAGTCATGGGGGCGGTCGGTAATGGGGGCAGTCATGGGGGCGGTCGGTAATGGGGGCAGTCATGGGGGTGGTCATAGGGGAGCGGTCGGTCATGGGGTGCGGTCATTGGGGGCGGTCATGGGAGGCGATCATGGGGGCAATCATGGGGGCAGTCATGGGGGAAGTCATGGGGGAAGTCATGGGGGCGGTCCGTGGATGGATTTTGACCATTTATTTAGATTTCTCATGTCGGACTCATTGTTAGAAATAAAGTTGGGTCCAAATTGGATGTTAGGTGATATATTTATTGAATATTATATGAATCCTATAAATGAAAATAAAATCAATAAGCTTAATTTCTTAGAGATCAAATTATATTTAAACAAAATAATGATTCAGGAATGCTGAACTTATCTGTTTCTACAACAGAAACTATTTCAGATCGATCTGAGATGGTGGGGGTCATGTCTTGCTGAAATGACATGGAACGACCCGACTGTGATCTGTTAAAGTTTGGTAGGACAGTATGTCATGGGAAGTACCTGTGTGAGGTTTAGGTGGTTTGATCTTCATCAGCATGGCGACAGGAGACAGTTTGCCTGTATCTCCTACTCCAGGTGCATGCTGGGACAGCTCTTTCAGCCAGGAGTCTTTAGGGAATCTGTACACCTCTAAACACTGACAACCATTACCTGGTGGGAGACATGAAAATAATATGAGGATTGAATGAAATATTCTAGATGCATACTTAGGACTGGACTAAACAGATGGAAAGGCCTGCATACTGTACTTAGGACTGGACTAAACAGATGGAAAGGCCTGCATACTGTACTTAGGACTGGACTAAACAGATGGAAAGGCCTGCATACTGTACATAGGACTGGACTAAACAGATGGAAAGGCCTGCATACTGTACTTAGGACTGGACTAAACAGATGGAAAGGCCTGCATACTGTACTTAGGACTGGACTAAACAGATGGAAAGGCCTGCATACTGTACTTAGGACTGGACTAAACAGATGGAAAGGCCTGCATACTGTACTTAGGACTGGACTAAACAGATGGAAAGGCCTGCATACTGTACTTAGGACTGGACTAAACAGATGGAAAGGCCTGCATACTGTACTTAGGACTGGACTAAACAGATGGAAAGGCCTGCATACTGTACTTAGGACTGGACTAAACAGATGGAAAGGCCTGCATACTGTACTTAGGACTGGACTAAACAGATGGAAAGGCCTGCATACTGTACTTAGGACTGGACTAAACAGATGGAAAGGCCTGTATACTGTACTTAGGACTGGACTAAACAGATGGAAAGGCCTGCATACTGTACTTAGGACTGGACTAAACAGATGGAAAGGCCTGCATACTGTACTTAGGACTGGACTAAACAGATGGAAAGGCCTGCATACTGTACTTAGGACTGGACTAAACAGATGGAAAGGCCTGCATACTGTACTTAGGACTGGACTAAACAGATGGAAAGGCCTGCATACTGTACTTAGGACTGGACTAAACAGATGGAAAGGCCTGCATACTGTACTTAGGACTGGACTAAACAGATGGAAAGGCCTGCATACTGTACTTAGGACTGGACTAAACAGATGGAAAGGGTCCTTTTCAATCCCAGGCGATCACTTCCGTCACTCGTCAATCTTTTCAACTGTTATGAAGCCAGGTGCCAGGACACTGTTGTGCCAGGACACTGTTGTGAAGCCAGGTGCCAGGACACTGTTGTGCCAGGACACTGTTGTGCCAGGACACTGTTGTGCCAGGACACTGTTGTGAAGCCAGGTGCCAGGACACTGTTGTGAAGCCAGGTTCCAGGACACTGTTGTGCCAGGACACTGTTGTGAAGCCAGGTGCAAGGACACTGTTATGAAGCCAGGTGCCAGGACACTGTTGTGCCAGGACACTGTTGTGCCAGGATACTGTTGTGCCAGGACACTGTTGTGAAGCCAGGTGCCAGGACACTTTTGTGAAGCCAGGTGCCAGGACACTGTTGTGAAGCCAGGTGCCAGGACGCTGTTGTGCCAGGACACTGTTATGAAGCCAGGTGCCAGGACACTGTTGTGCCAGGACACTGTTGTGCCAGGATACTGTTGTGCCAGGACACTGTTGTGAAGCCAGGTGCCAGGACACTGTTGTGAAGCCAGGTGCCAGGACACTGTTGTGCCAGGACACTGTTATGAAGCCAGGTGCCAGGACACTGTTGTGCCAGGACACTGTTGTGCCAGGATACTGTTGTGCCAGGACACTGTTGTGAAGCCAGGTGCCAGGACACTGTTGTGAAGCCAGGTGCCAGGACACTGTTGTGCCAGGACACTGTTGTGAAGCCAGGTGCCAGGACACTGTTGTGCCAGGACACTGTTGTGAAACCAGGTGCCAGGACACTGTTGTGAAGCCAGGTGCCAGGACACTGTTGTGCCAGGACACTGTTGTGAAGCCAGGTGCCAGGACACTGTTGTGAAGCCAGGTGCCAGGACACTGCCAGGTGCCAGGACACTTGACATGTAACTAACCTCCACTAGAAACAATATTGTTTATACACATACCACAGATAATCAATACATTACTGTGTTGTCTAATTGTTATAGTGAACCACTGACATTTTAAGTCAATTTAATATTCAGGATGATGTATTCATCATTATGCAGATGAGATGTGACCATGATCTATGTAATGTAATATTCAGGATGATGTATTCATCATTATGCAGATGAGATGTGACCATGATCTATGTAATGTAATATTCAGGATGATGTATTCATCATTATGCAGATGAGATGTGACCATGATCTATGTAATTTAATATTCAGGATGATGTATTCATCATTATGCAGATGAGATGTGACCATGATCTATGTAATGTAATATTCAGGATGATGTATTCATCATTATGCAGATGAGATGTGACCATGATCTATGTTGTGTAATAAACCTTACAGCTGATGGTAGCAGCTCCGTAGTCTCCTCCTCTGGACAGTTCAAACTTCACACAGACACTTCTCTGGTTGAGGTCATCCTGGTCACATTAAAAGGTGCATGGTAAGATATAATGATATAATCTAATGATAACTGGGATGAAACCAACTAGACAAACTATGTCCATTGCCTTCCACCTCAGACTCTGCAATCACCCGCCAATCACTGACAGGGATCTTGATGGCCTGGTACTCAGGGCTCTATTGTCCCTCCAACAGGACCTAATGGCCTGGTACTCAGGGCTATATTGTCCCTCCATCAGGTCCTAATGGCCTGGTACTCAGGGCTCTATTGTCCCTCCAACAGGACGATAATGGCCTGGTACTCAGGGCTATATTGTCCCTCCAACAGGACGATAATGGCCTGGTACTCAGGGCTATATTGTCACTCCAACAGGACCTAATGGCCTGGTACTCAGGGCTATATTGTCCCTCCATCAGGTCCCTAATCAGGTCCCACCTCAGACTCTGCAATCACCCGCCAATCACTGACAGGGATCTTGATGGCCTGGTACTCAGGGCTCTATTGTCCCTCCAACAGGACCTAATGGCCTGGTACTCAGGGCTCTCTCGTCCCTCCATCAGGTCCTAATGGCCTGGTACTCAGGGCTCTATTGTCCCTCCAACAGGACGATAATGGCCTGGTACTCAGGGCTCTATTGTCCCTCCAACAGGACGATAATGGCCTGGTACTCAGGGCTCTCTTGTCCCTACAACAGGACGATAATGGCCTGGTACTCAGGGCTCTCTTGTCCCTACAACAGGACGATAATGGCCTGGTACTCAGGGCTCTCTCGTCCCTCCATCAGGTCCTAATGGCCTCGTACTCAGGGCTCTCTTGTCCCTCCATCAGGTCCTAATGGCCTGGTACTCAGGGCTCTATTGTCCCTCCATCAGGTCCTAGCGGCCTGGTACTCAGGGCTCTATCGTCCCTCCATCAGGTCCTAACGGCCTGGTACTCAGGGCTCTATCATCCCTCCATCAGGTCCTAACGGCCTGGTACTCAGGGCTCTATTGTCCCTCCAACAGGTCCTAATGGCCTGGTACTCAGGGCTCTATTGTCCCTCCATCAGGTCCTAGCGGCCTGGTACTCAGGGCTCTATCGTCCCTCCATCAGGTCCTAACGGCCTGGTACTCAGGGCTCTATCATCCCTCCATCAGGTCCTAACGGCCTGGTACTCAGGGCTTTATTGTCCCTCCAACAGGTCCTAACGGCCTGGTACTCAGGGCTCTATTGTCCCTCCATCAGGTCCTAACGACCTGGTACTCAGGGCTCTATCATCCCTCCATCAGGTCCTAACGGCCTGGTACTCAGGGTCTATTGTCCAAGTAATCACTCTGACATCAATTCAAATACAATCGAAAAATTGCATCAAACCCGTCATCAAAACAGTATCATACTTTTAAAATTCAATTAGGCTACATTGTTTGACCTCACTGTAATTGATAAAGGTGATTGATAAAGGTGATTGATCAATTTGAAGAAATAACTTCAACAGGTTGAAACTGAGTGGAAAACATGGTCATTGGATGTTGTTTCAAAGGCAAACAACTAAATGGACAGCCTTTCTAAGGTGCTGATTCATTCAAAGCATTTAAGATGCTGCATGTAGAACACCAACCAAAAAAAGGTGCACATCAGTGGCCTGGAGATGCTACATGTGTTTATGTTAATTAAAGGTTCATTACCGTAAGACCGGCAGCCATTTGCATGACAGTTACCGGCTGACAAAATGTAATGCCCTAGTCCCAAGGATTCCGGATAGCACTAACCTCACTCACACCTATGAGCTACATACTCCTTTATCCAGCCTTGCTGGTGCTCAAAGTACCTTCTGAATGCTGCCCCCTAATGGTGGGATGTTATAATGGGAAACTGACTAACTTAATTCCTAACAATAACATATTGTGATAAAAACAAAACTGAATCAAAATGGTCATTAAATTCTGATTTATTTTTCACTTAACCCTTATTTTACCAGATCACGACGCCATCTCTTTAAGGAATACCTAGGATAGGATAAAGTAATCCTTCTCACCCCCCCTTAAAAGATTTAGATGCACTATTGTAAAGTGGCTGTTCCACTGGATGTCATAAGGTGAATGCACCAATTTGTAAGTCGCTCTGGATAAGAGCGTCTGCTAAATGACTTAAATGTAAATGTAATCAGTTGACTGAGAATACACTCATTTCCAGCAACGACCTGGGGAACATGTACAGGGGAGAGGATAGAGGGAGGGGGGATGAATGAGCCAATGGAAAAATAAAGACCAAACTTACTGTTTCGTTCATGACTTTTATCAGGTGGGTGGTTTCTGAGGAATAAGCAAACAGTCTGGCAACACCTACAGTCAGATGAGGAGGTGTAAGAGGAACAAGTAGAGGAAGAGGGGAAGGAGGTGAGGAGTTGGAGGAAGAGGAGGTTGATGAGGGAGAGGAGGAGGATAAGGGAGAGGAGGAGGTGGGTGAGGAGTTGGTAAAAGAGGAGGGAGAGGAGGTGGATGAGGGAGAGGAGGAGGTGGGTGAGGAGTTGAGGAAGAGGAGGGAGAGGAGGTGGATGAGGGAGAGGAGGAGGTGGGTGAGGAGTTGGTAAAGAGGAGGGAGAGGAGGTGGATGAGGGAGAGGAGGAGGTGGGTGAGGAGTTGGAGGAAGAGGAGGTGGATGAGGGAGAGGTGGGTGAGGAGTTGGTAGAAGAGGACGGAGAGGAGATGGATGAGGGAGAGGAGGAGGTGGGTGAGGAGATAGAAAGAACAACTAGAATAGTTTTGGTGTTATCCATAGTCATATGATATAATAGTGTAATTCTGTGGTGTTACCATAGTCATATGATATAATAGTGTAATTCTGTGGTGTTATCCATAGACATATGATATAATAGTGTAATTCTGTGGTGTTACCCATAGTCATATGATATAATAGTGTTCTGTTTAAATGTGTGGTGTTACCCATATCATCCAGGGATGCTAGCAGGTAGACCATCTCCCCGAGACAGGTGATCTGAAGAGAGGTGATCTCTACCTGGTCCTCCTGCCATACTGGCACACAGTAGGGAGAGGAAGAGGAGGAGGTGGTGATTCCCTGGGGCTGAGCCATAACAGAGAGGCCGTGGGGTGACCCAGGAAGATGTACCTGCCATCCTCAGAGCAGGCCACGCAGTTGGTCCTCACAGGGAGCTGGGAACAAACACAGGATATGTGTTGGACTATCATGTGGTGAACACAATTAGACTGGGTTTTATGCATCAAGTTTCATCATGTCAATAACATAACATAAGTTTATAAGGCTAAAAGAAGATACTTGAGAAAATATATGGGTTTGTACCTTTACGTCCCCTGAGGCCTGCATAATGGGTATAGTTTTAATAGCTTGCTCTGTGACCCTGACAGTTTCTCTCTGTGAGATGAAGTCCCATGCCCTGTCTACAAGTCTGTCCAGGACCTTGTCTATCATTCTGAACGGCTGGGGGAGCTGGTCCTGGAGTTGATCAGGGTCACTCAGGAACAACTCCTCCTCGTCATCACCGTGGCCGTTGTCGGGGGGCTCGGGGATATCTGCAGGCCCTTTTCTGACGTATACTGGCATCCTGCTGAGAAAGCGGATATGTCGTAATGTCATCAATACCTGGGAAGGTTAAATACTGATGTCATCATACCCCTTTTGATCGATCAACCAATCAAGAGTGTTCTGCCTCAACACTGATTGGAAAGTTTTCTTACCCGAGTTGCTAGCTCGTGTCGTGTGTCTCCTTATTAGCTAACGTTACGTTAGCATCAGTGGCATTGGAAACAAACATTGTGAAGCTTTACACACAGACTTTTCTCAAAACTCTTCTGACAAGAGACACAGAAATACTTGCTAGTTAATATACTGTCGACACAAAAGAAAATGACATTTGGCTTCATTGTTCACTTTGAAGTTACTATTACCTTTTACGTCAGAAATTGGCTAACCAAAGCCGTCCTTAACATATGATCCTTGCTAATTTGGATCTTTGGGACATCCCCAGTTGAAGTTGAAACTGATCCCGTAAAGCACTGACCTTGCGACACATTTCCTTCCGGTGAGTTGTGTAGCGTCGTCATGACAACAACGCCTCCCTTTACTCTGCTGCTTGGAACCAACCGTCATGCGCTCAAGCGAACCGGATACCGAGAGAGATTACTGGCTACAGAGAGAGATTACTGGCTACCGAGAGAGATTACTGGCTACAGAGAGAGATTACCGGCTAACGATAGAGATAACTGGTATAGCATACATTATCCCTGGTTGATGTACTGTACATGTCAGAGCCTCTTCAGTGTGGATGGGGTATAGCATACATTATCCCTGGTTGATGTACTGTACATGTCAGAGCCTCTTCAGTGTGGATGGGGTATAGCATACATTATCCCTGGTTGATGTACATTTCAGAGCCTCTTCAGTGTGGATGGGGTATAGCATACATTATCCCTGGTTGATGTACTGTACATGTCAGAGCCTCTTCAGTGTGGATGGGGTACAGCATACATTATCCCTGGTTGATGTACATGTCAGAGCCTCTTCAGTGTGGATGGGGTATAGCATACATTATCCCTGGTTGATGTACTGTACATGTCAGAGCCTCTTCAGTGTGGATGGGGTATAGCATACATTATCCCTGGTTGATGTACTGTACATGTCAGAGCCTCTTCAGTGTGGATGGGGTATAGCATACATTATCCCTGGTTGATGTACATGTCAGAGCCTCTTCAGTGTGGATGGGGTATAGCATACATTATCCCTGGTTGATGTACATTTCAGAGCCTCTTCAGTGTGGATGGGGTATAGCATACATTATCCCTGGTTGATGTACTGTACATGTCAGAGCCTCTTCAGTGTGGATGGGGTACAGCATACATTATCCCTGGTTGATGTACATGTCAGAGCCTCTTCAGTGTGGTTGGGGTACAGCATACATTATCCCTGGTTGATGTACATGTCAGAGCCTCTTCAGTGTGGTTGGGGTACAGCATACATTATCCCTGGTTGATGTACATGTCAGAGCCTCTTCAGTGTGGATGGGGTACAGCATACATTATCCCTGGTTGATGTACATGTCAGAGCCTCTTCAGTGTGGATGGGGTATAGCATACATTATCCCTGGTTGATGTACATGTCAGAGCCTCTTCAGTGTGGATGGGGTATAGCATACATTATCCCTGGTTGATGTACTGTACATGTCAGAGCCTCTTCAGTGTGGATGGGGTATAGCATACATTATCCCTGGTTGATGTACATTTCAGAGCCTCTTCAGTGTGGATGGGGTAGTGTGGATGGGGTAGCATACATTATCCCTGGTTGATGTACATGTCCAGAGTCTCTTCATGTCAGAGTCTCTTCAGTGTGGGGTATAGCATACATTATCCCTGGTTGATGTACTGTACATGTCAGAGCCTCTTCAGTGTGGATGGGGTATAGCATACATTATCCCTGGTTGATGTACTGTACATGTCAGAGCCTCTTCAGTGTGGATGGGGTATCGCATACATTATCCCTGGTTGATGTACATGTCAGAGCCTCTTCAGTGTGGATGGGGTATAGCATACATTATCCCTGGTTGATGTACATGTCAGAAACCTCTTCAGTGTGGATGGGGTATAGCATACATTATCCCTGGTTGATGTTCTGTACATGTCAGAGCCTCTTCAGTGTGGATGGGGTATAGCATACATTATCCCTGGTTGATGTACATGTCAGAGCCTCTTCAGTGTGGATGGGGTATAGCATACATTATCCCTGGTTGATGTACTGTACATGTCAGAGTCTCTTCAGTGTGGATGGGGTATAGCATACATTATCCCTGGTTGATGTACTGTACATGTCAGAGCCTCTTCAGTGTGGATGGGGTACAGCATACATTATCCCTGGTTGATGTACATTTCAGAGTCTCTTCAGTTTGGATGGGGTATAGCATACATTATCCCTGGTTGATGTACATGTCAGAGCCTCTTCAGTGTGGATGGGGTATAGCATACATTATCCCTGGTTGATGTACATGTCCCTGGTTGATGTAGAGCCTCTTCAGTGTGGATGGGGTATAGCATACATTATCCCTGGTTGATGTACTGTACATGTCAGAGCCTCCTCAGTGTGGATGGGGTACAGCATACATTATCCCTGGTTGATGTACATGTCAGAGCCTCTTCAGTGTGGATGGGGTATAGCATACATTATCCCTGGTTGATGTACATTTCAGAGCCTCTTCAGTGTGGATGGGGTATAGCATACATTAACCCTGGTTGATGTACATGTCAGAGCCTCTTCAGTGTGGATGGGGTATAGCATACATTATCCCTGGTTGATGTACATGTCAGAGCCTCTTCAGTGTGGATGGGGTATAGCATACATTATCCCTGGTTGTTGTACATTTCAGAGCCTCTTCAGTGTGGATGGGGTATAGCATACGTTTTCAACAACAAAGACTCCACTTCCAGTTTGTGTTCTTTACTCTGTTGAACTCTCTCATTCCTAGTTACAGCACATGGAACCACCGTTGGCATGCAAAACATCCAATCAAAACAAAGCGTTATAAACAGTGTGTGCAAATGAGGTAAGATTAGGGAGGTAAGGCAATAAATAGGCCGTAGTGGCGAAATAATTACAATTTTGCAAATAAACACTGGGGTGAGATGTGCAGAAGATGAATGTGCAAGTAGAGAAACTAGTGGTGCAAAGGAGCAAAACAAATGATAATAATTACAATATGGGGATGAAGTAGTTGGATGGGCTATTTACAGATGGGTTAAATGACTTAAATGGTTACAGTGGTGCAAAAAAGTATTTAGTCAGCCACCAATTGTGCAAGTTCTCCCACTTAAAAAGATGAGAGAGGCCTGTAATTTTCATCATAGGTACACTTCAACTATGACAGACAAAATGAGGGGAAAAAAATCACATTGTAGGATTTTTAATGAATTTATTTGCAAATTATGGTGGAAAATAAGTATTTGGTCACCTACAAACAAGCAAGATTTCTGGCTCTCACAGACCTGTAACTTTAAGAGGCTCCTCTGTCCTCCACTTGTTACCTGTATTAATGGCACCTGTTTGAACTTGTTATCAGTATAAAAGACACCTGTCCACAACCTCAAACAGTCACACTCCAAACTCCACTATGGCCAAGACCAAAGAGCTGTCAAAGGAAACCAGAAACAAAATTGTAGACCTGCACCAGGCTGGGAAGACTGAATCTGCAATAGGTAAGCAGCTGACTAAATACTTTTTTGCCCCACTGTAGGTACAGGTGCAATGATCTGTAAGCTGCTTTGATAGCCGATGCTTAAAGTGGCTTAAATCAAATTTTATTAGTCACATGCGCCGAATACAACAGTGAAATGCTTACTTACGAGCCCCCAACCAACAATGCAGTACAAATAAGAATAAGAAATAAAAGTAACAAGTCATTAAAGAGCAGCATTAAAATAACAATAGCGATACTCTATACAGGGAGTACCGGTACAGAGGCAATGTGCGGGGCAGCGGTTAGTTGGGGTAATTGAGGTGATATGTACATGTAGGTAGAGTTATTAAAGTGACTGTATAGATGATAACAACAGAGAGTAGCAGCAGTGTAAAAGAGGAGGGGGGAGGCATTGCAAATAGTCTGGGTAGCCATTTGATTAGATGTTCAGGAGTCTTATGGCTTGGATGTAGAAGCTGTTTAGAAGCCTTTTGGATCTAGACTTGGCGCTCCAGTACCGCTTGCCGTGCGGTAGCAGAGAGAATAGTCTATGACTAGGATGGCTGGAGTCTTTGACAATTTTAGGGCCTCCCTCTGACACCGCCTGTTATAGATGTCCTGGATGGCAGGGAGCTTTGCCCCAGTGATTTACTGGGCCATACGCACTACGCTCTGTAGTGCCTTGCGGTCGGAGGCCGAGCAGTTGCCATACCAGGCGTTGATGCAACCAGTCAGGATGCTCTCGATTGTGCAGCTGTAGAACCTTTTGAGAATCTGAGGACCCATGCCAAATCTTTTCAGTTTCCTGAGGGGAAATAGGTTTTGTTGTGCCCTTTTCACGACTGTCTTGGTGTGCTTGGACCATGTTAGTCTGTTGGTGATATGGACACCAAGGAACTTGAAGCTCTCAACCTACTTCACTACAGCTCCGTCGATGAGAATGGGGGTGTGCTCGGTCCTCTTTTTCCTGTAGTCCACAATCATCTCCTTTGTCTTGATCACGTTGAGGGAGAGGTTGTTGTTCTGGCACCACACGGCCAGGTCTCTGACCTCCTCCCTATAGTCTCGTCGTTGTCTGTGATCAGGCCTACCACTGTTGTCGTCTGCAAACGTAATGGTGTTGGAGTCATGCCTGGCCGTGCAGTCATGAGTGAACAGGGAGTACAGGAGGGGACTGAGCACGCACCGCTGAGAGACCCCTGTGTTGAGGATCAGCGTGGCGGATGTGTTGTTACCTACCCTTACCAACTGGGGGCGGCCAGTCAGGAAGTCCAGGATCCAGTTGCAGAGGGAGGTGTTTAGTCCCAGGGTCCTTAGCTTAGTGATGAGCTTTGAGGGCACTATGGTGTTGAACACTGAGCTGTAGTCAATGAACAGCATTCTCACGCAGATGTTCCTTTTGTCCAGGTGGGAAAGGGCCGTGCGCATCATCTGTGAGTGCAATAGAGATTGCATCATCTGTGGATCTGTTATGGTGGTATGCAAATTGGAGTGGGTCTAGGGTTTCTGGGATGATGGTGTTGATGTGAGCCATGACCAGCCTTTCAATGCACTTCATCGCTACAGACGTGAATGCTACAGGTCGGTAGTCATTTAGGCAGGTTACCTTAGTCCCTGTGCCCAAGAACTCTAGGGTGGTCTGCTTAAAAACATTTTGGTATTACAGACTCGGTCAGGGACAGGTTGAAAATGTCAGTGAAGACACTTGCCATTTGGTCAGCACATGCTTCTCTGTGCTAGAGGTCCTATCTCTCAGGTCACTACAGACCAACACTCTGCACCTTGTATAATTTTAATTAGGATGCTGCCACAACTGAAGGTCTGCTAGTTGAATTATTTTTATTTGCCCTGCACACAAAGAGACAACACACCTATTATGTTAACCCTTGGCACCTTGCGGTCCTATCTCTCAGGCACCTTGCTAGCTGGAGGTCCTATCTCTCAGGCACCTTGCTAGCTGGAGGTCCTATCTCTCAGGCACCTTGCTAGCTGGAGGTCCTATCTCTCAGGCACCTTGCTAGCTGGAGGTCCTATCTCTCAGGCACCTTGCTAGCTGGAGGTCCTATCTCTCAGGCACCTTGCTAGCTGGAGGTCAGGCAAAAGAGAACCCAAAGGAAATAACAGGTGCTGCGTGCACACATTCAATGTACAACAGCACACCATACAACACAAGCAAAATGATACAGCACATCATTCAGACAACATAAAGACATACCTTCAAACGAAGAGACAACACACATTATATATGTTAACCCTTGGAGCAGTCATAGCTGTCAGGCCCCTGTACATGAAGAGACAACACACATTATGTTAACCCTTGGTTTAGTCATAGCTCTCAGGCCCCTGTACACGAAGAGACAACACACATTATGTTAACCCTTGGAGCAGTCATAGCTCTCAGGCCCCTGTACACGAAGAGACAACACACATTATGTTAACCCTTGGAGCAGTCATAGCTCTCAGGCCCCTGTACACGAAGAGACAACACACATTATGTTAACCCTTGGAGCAGTCATAGCTCTCAGGCCCCTGTACACGAAGAGACAACACACATTATGTTAACCCTTGGAGCAGTCATAGCTCTCAGGCCCCTGTACACGAAGAGACAACACACATTATGTTAACCCTTGGAGCAGTCATAGCTCTCAGGCCCCTGTACACGAAGAGACAACACACATTATGTTAACCCTTGGAGCAGTCATAGCTCTCAGGCACCTGCGCAAGCACATGGACACTCACTCAAACACTTATTCAAGTACTCACACGTTACAATAGATACCCTAGTTAGGGAGCTTTGTGAAACTTGTTAACATAAATCTGTATATTATCCACATTGTAACAAACTTATGGTAGCATAACAGTACATTGTGTAACATTATGACGGTTTTATATTGAACCATTTCAGAAAATATACAAAACCTTTACAATCATATGTATGTACAATATTGATATGAAAAGTGTTTGTACACCAAAGAAAAACATTAGCTATGCAGCTGTAATTAAATTATTATTATTATTATTATCACATTATTAACATTCCCTCTTGTCCTGGCCTATTTGAACTGGTCCTTGTGTGCAACTTGGTGCATAATCTAGGGGAATAACATCACACTGCTACATATGTATATAGGGCAGCAGCCTCTAAGGTGCAGGGTTGAGTAACCGGGTGGTAGCCGGCTAGTGATGGCTATTTAACAGTGTGATGGCCTTGACATAGAAGATGTTTTTCAGTCTCCTGGTGCCAGCTTTGATGCACCTGTACTGACCTAGCCTTCTGGATAGTAGCGGGGTGAACAGGCCATGGCTTGGGTGGTTGGTGTCCTTGATTATGTTTTTAGCCTTCCTGTGGGGCGGCCCGTCAGGAAGTCCAGGACCCAGTAGCACAGGGTGGGGCTCAGACCAAGGGCCCCAAGCTTAATGATGAGCTTGGAGGTTACTATGGTGTTGAAGGCTAAGTTTTAGTCAATGAACAGCATTCTCACAGAGGTATTCTCTTTTCCAGGTGGAATTGGGCAGTTTGCAGTGCTATGTCGATTGCATTGTCTGTGGATCTATTTAGGATGTAACAGATGCAGCAGTAGAATCCGATTTAAAAAGACATAAAAATACACCATATGGAACAGCGGGGACTGTGAAGAGACACACACACACAGGTACAGAGTAGCTGTTGCCTTGGCAATGGGGATCCCTAATAAATACAAATACAAATGTAGAAAATCAATACTTGGACACAATCAAATTGTATTTGTCACATGGGCCTAATACAACAGGTGTTGTACCGTGAAATGCTTACTTTACAAGCTCTTAACCAACTATTCAGTTCAATAAATATATTTACTAAATAAAATACATTTAAATATTAAATAAAAAGTAACACAATAAAATAACAATACCAAGGCTATATACAGGGGGTACTGATACCCAGTTGGGGGTACAGGTTAGTCCAGGTAATTTGTACATGTAGGTAGGGATAAAGTGACTGCATAGATAAGAAACAGTGAGTAGCAGCAGTGTAAAAACACGGGAGCAGGTAATGTAAATAGTCTGGGTAATCTCGTAAAGTTTAATATAGTCAGGAATGGATGGACTACTTAAATTGAAG
Source organism: Oncorhynchus gorbuscha (assembly GCF_021184085.1). Lineage (NCBI taxonomy): Eukaryota > Metazoa > Chordata > Actinopteri > Salmoniformes > Salmonidae > Oncorhynchus > Oncorhynchus gorbuscha. The sequence continues at coordinate 271,769 of NC_060177.1, forward strand.
ATGTGATAGAGATGAAAGGGAGAGCAGAGAGCTAGAGAAATGGACAGAGAAATGGAGAGAAATAGGCAGAGAGAGCGAATTAGGCAGAGAGAAAGAGGGGCAGAGAGGGAGAGCTTGGGGGTGGTGTTTTGGTGCAGGTTATCCAGCTGCACTGAGAGAGGTGGCTACGTAGTAACGCAACACGCACGGTACGGTGTGTGATCATTGCATTTCTCTGTGAAAAACAACCTGCGCGATATGGAGACCTGGATTCCGACTGTTATGGAATTTGATCATTGCCGCGGTTAGAGATATCAATATACCGTCGGCGGAAAAACTATGTCCTTCAACGTGTCGTCTGATGGGGGCATTCATTCCTGCTGGAGCTGAGGCGACGCACCAGGGATGTTTAGAAGCCGCCCGGACCCACCAGACCAATAAAGTCTTCAGAATAATGTATTGCGGTTTTCCGAACATGTTTATGGTGTGTGGACATACTGTAGCAGGGTTAATCATTCGAACCGGATAGTGACAGCTAGTTCTCCTGCAATAGACTAAGTTATCTCGCTGGAAATGGTCATCATTAGACTGGATCTGTGTAGCTTCCAGCCTTACCTTTTCTGAAAGGATGCAGGTGAAAAATCAGATCTGTACAGAGAGGAGTACCGAAGACCCCGAACACGATGATAACCAGAAACATACTTCATGTTTTTCTAATATCAAAATATTTCTAGTATCGGAATGTGCGCTGATGCTGGCGCAGGGGACGGTTGGCGCGTATCTGGTAAGTTATCCTCTCAGAACGCTGTCGAACGTCCCAACCTTCCAGTGATGGGAAATCATGTTTGATCCCCTTCACATGCGATGTAGGCGATTTTCTTTTGGTGAGAAACCGTGACGTTAGGTCAAGTGGCCCTTACACACGGAGCTCGCCAGAATCAACGTTCATGCACAACAATGTCGCCGGCGGTGTTGTTTTGTGTTCACATGAAATCAGGCTCATATCACGGAGCCTTCCAATTTCCACTGCCCATTGATTTATAACGCATACCCATCAGGCTAAGAGACTGCACCAGTAGAATGGCTGCCACGACACGTAACAACGCACAAACACTTTTTGACCGGTTCACCAGGTGACATCTGGTCTCAATATAAAATGTGTATTTTGATGGCAGTTAGGCTACATCTATTTTCAATAATGCAGATGTGGGCAATTTGTTTTGACTTGTTGGGCTGGTCTGTAGTGCAGTGCTTAGTGTACAATTAATAGTGTCCCCTTATGTCTAAGCCCCCTAACCACAAGTGGTGGGAAAAGTACCCAATTGTCATACTTGAGTAAAAGTAAAGATACCTTAATAGAAAAAGTCACCAAGTAAAATCCAACTTGAGTTAAAGTCTAAAAGTATTCTGTTTTCAATATACTTAAGTATCAAAAGTAAATGTAATTGTTAAAGTATACTTAAGTATCAAAAGTAAAAGTATGAATCATTTAAAATTCCTTAGTTTAAGCAAACCAGCCGGCACCATTCTCTTGCTTTTTAATTGAAGGATAACTAGGGACACGCTTCAACACTCAGACATACAGTTGAAGTGGGAAGTTTACATACACCTTAACCAAATACATTTAAACTCAGTTTTTCACAATTCCTGACATTTAATCCTAGTAAAAATTCCCTGTTTTAGGTCAGTTCGGATCACGACTTTATTTTAAGAATGTGAAATGTCAGAATAATAGTAGAGAGAATGATTTCTTTCAGCTTTTATTTCTTTCATCACATTCCCAGTGGGTCAGAAGTTTACATTCACTCAATTAGTATTTGGTAGCATTGTCTATAAATTGTTTAACTTGGGTCAAACGTTTCAGGTAGCTTTCCACAAGCTTCCCACAATAATTTGGGTGAGTTTTGGCCCATTCCTCCTGACAGAGCTGGTGTAAGTGAGTTAGGTTTGTAGGCCTCCTTGCTCGCACACGCTTTTTCAGTTCTGCCCACGCATTTTCTACAGGATTGAGGTCAGGGCTTTGTGAATACCTTGACTTTGTTGTCCTTTAGCCATTTTCCATAACTTTGGAAGTATGCTTTTGGTCATTGTCCATTTGGAAGACCCATTTGCGACCAAGCTTTAACTTCCTGACTGATGTCTTGAGATGTTGCTTCAATATATCCACATCATTTTCCTGCCTCATGAAGCCATCTATTTTGTGAAGTGTACCAGTCCCTCCTGCAGCAAAGCACCCCCACAACATGATGCTGCCACCCCCATGCTTCATGGTTGGGATGGTGTTCTTCGGCTTGTAATCCCTCCCCTTTTTCCTACAAATATAATGATGGTCATTATGGCCCAAAAGTTATATTTTTGTTTCATCAGACCAGAGGACATTTCTCCAAAAAGTACCATCTTTGTTCCCATGTGCAGTTGCAAACCGTAGTCTGGCTTTTTTATGGTGGTTTTGGTGCAGTGGCTTCTTCCTTCCTGAGTGGCCTTTCAGGTTATGTTGATATAGGACTTGTTTTACTGTGGATATAGATACTTTTGAACCTGTTTCCTTCAGCATCTTCACAAGGTCCTTTGCTGTTGTTCTGGGATTGATTTTCACTTTTCTCACGAAAGTACGTTCATCTCTAGGAGACAGAACGAATCTCCTTCCTGAGCGGTATGACGGCTGCGTGGTCCTATGGTGTTTATATTTGCGTACTATTGTTTGTACAGATGAACGTGGTTCCTTCAGGGTTTGGTTACCTTTCGGTTACTGGCCCAACGCTCTAACTACTAGGCTACCTGCAGCCCCATATAGACCTAGTTACTATGGTGTCAGAGTACTGGCTAGGCCAGAGAGCTGTATTTGTAGACCTAGTTACTATGGTATTAATCTAGAGCTGTATTTGTAGAACTAGTTACTATGGTATTAATCTAGAGCTGTATTTGTAGAACTAGTTACAATGGTATTAATCTAGAGCTGTATTTGTAGAACTAGTTACTATGGTATTAATCTAGAGCTGTATTTGTAGAACTAGTTACAATGGTATTAATCTAGAGCTGTATTTGTAGAACTAGTTACTATGGTATTAATCTAGAGCTGTATTTGTAGAACTAGTTACTATGGTATTAATCTAGAGCTGTATTTGTAGAACTAGTTACTATGGTATTAATCTAGCACTGTATTCTGCTGTTTTTCCAAACTTTTGACTGGCACTGTATATGTTTTGACTTCCTGTCTAGGGTTACACCCAGCAGTTTAGTCTCCTCAACTTCCTGTCTAGGGTTACACCCAGCAGTTTAGTCTCCTCAACTTACTGTCTAGGGTTACACCCAGCAGTTTAGTCTCCTCAATTTACTGTCTAGGGTTACACCCAGCAGTTTAGTCTCCTCAACTTACTGTCTAGGGTTACACCCAGCAGTTTAGTCTCCTCAACTTCCTGTCTAGGGTTACACCCAGCAGTTTAGTCTCCTCAACTTACTGTCTAGGGTTACACCCAGCAGTTTAGTCTCCTCGACTTACTGTCTAGGGTTACACCCAGCAGTTTAGTCTCCTCAACTTCCTGTCTAGGGTTACACCCAGCAGTTTAGTCTCCTCAACTTACTGTCTAGGGTTACACCCAGCAGTTTAGTCTCCTGAAGTTACTGTCTAGGGTTACACCCAGCAGTTTAGTCTCCTCAACTTACTGTCTAGGGTTACACACAGCAGTTTAGTCTCCTCAACTTACTGTCTAGGGTTACACCCAGCAGTTTAGTCTCCTCAACTTACTGTCTAGGGTTACACCCAGCAGTTTAGTCTCCTCAACTTACTGTCTAGGGTTACACCCAGCAGTTTAGTCTCCTCAACTTACTGTCTAGGGTTACACCCAGCAGTTTAGTCTCCTCAACTTACTGTCTAGGGTTACACCCAGCAGTTTAGTCTCCTCAACTTACTAAATTGCCACATTATTCAATAATAGATGTAGATCATGATATTAGAACCAAAATGTTGACCAGAAGGCCCTAGATCAAATCAAATTGTATTGTCACATGCACCGAATACAACAGGTGTAGGTAGACCTTACAGTGAAATGCTGAATACAACAGGTGAACAGGTAGACAACAGGTAGACCTTACAGTGAAATGCTGAATACAACAGGTGTAGGTAGACCTTACAGTGAAATGCTGAATACAACAGGTGAACAGGTAGACAACAGGTAGACCTTACAGTGAAATGCTGAATACAACAGGTGAACAGGTAGACAACAGGTAGACCTTACAGTGAAATGCTGAATACAACAGGTGAACAGGTAGACAACAGGTAGACCTTACAGTGAAATGCTGAATACAACAGGTGAACAGGTAGACAACAGGTAGACCTTACAGTGAAATGCTGAATACAACAGGTGAACAGGTGAACAGGTAGACAACAGGTAGACCTTACAGTCAAATCAAATCAAATTTTATTTGTCACATACACATGGTTAGCAGATGTTAATGCGAGTGTAGCGAAATGCTTGTTACAACAGGTGAACAGGTAGACAACAGGTAGACCTTACAGTGAAATGCTTACTTAACAAGCCCTTATAAGAGGTTGTGTTCAGCGCATTTGACAAATAAAGTGTGATTTGATTTGAGATGTCAACCTTATAGCTCAGTTCTGTAGCTCAGTTCTGTAGCTCAGTTAGCTCAGTTGGTAGAGCATGGTGCTTGTAACGCCAGGGTAGTGGGTTCGATCCCCGGGACCACCCATACGTAGAATGTATGCACACATGACTGTAAGTCGCTTTGGATGAAAGCGTCTGCTAAATGGCATATATTTATATTTATATTTATAGGCTCCTCGTCTCCCCCACAGTACATAGACAGATATCCCTCTCCCCCACTACATAGACAGATAGCCCTCTCCTCCACACTACATAGACAGATAGCCCTCTCCCCCACACTACATAGACAGATAGCCCTCTCCCCCCACTACATAGACAGATAGCCCTCTCCCCCACACTACATAGACAGATAGCCCTCTCCCCCATTACATAGACAGATAGCCCTCTCCCCCACACTACATAGACAGATAGCCCTCTCCCCCACATTACATAGACAGATAGTCCTCTCCTCCACACTACATAGACAGATAGCCCTCTCCCCCCACACTACATAGACAGATAGTCCTCTCCTCCACACTACATAGACAGATATCCCTCTCCTCCACACTACATAGACAGATAGCCCTCTCCCCCACACTACATAGACAGATAGCCCTCTCCTCCACACTACATAGACAGATAGTCCTCTCCTCCACACTACATAGACAGATAGTCCTCTCCTCCACACTACATAGACAGATAGTCCTCTCCTCCACACTACATAGACAGATAGCCCTCTCCCCCACACTACATAGACAGATAGCCCTCTCCCCCCACTACATAGACAGATAGTCCTCTCCTCCACTACATAGTACAGATAGCCCTCTCCCCCACACTACATAGACAGATAGCCCTCTCCTCCACACTACATAATACAGATATCCCTCTCCCCCCACTACATAGACAGATAGCCCTCTCCTCCACACTACATAGACAGATAGCCCTCTCCCCCACACTACATAGACAGATAGCCCTCTCCTCCACACTACATAGACAGATAGCCCTCTCCTCCACTACATAGACAGATAGTCCTCTCCTCCACTACATAGACAGATATCCCTCTCCTCCACTACATAGACAGATAGCCCTCTCCTCCACACTACATAGACAGATAGCCCTCTCCCCCACACTACATAGACAGATAGCCCTCTCCTCCACACTACATAGACAGATAGCCCTCTCCCCCACACTACATAGACAGATAGCCCTCTCCCCCACACTACATAGACAGATAGCCCTCTCCCCCACACTACATAGACAGATAGCCCTCTCCCCCATTACATAGACAGATAGCCCTCTCCCCCACACCACATAGACAGATAGCCCTCTCCCCCCACACTACATAGACAGATAGTCCTCTCCTCCACACTACATAGACAGATATCCCTCTCCTCCACACTACATAGACAGATAGCCCTCTCCCCCACACTACATAGACAGATAGCCCTCTCCCCCACACTACATAGACAGATAGCCCTCTCCCCCACTACATAGACAGATAGCCCTCTCCCCCACACTACATAGACAGATAGCCCTCTCCCCCCATTACATAGACAGATAGCCCTCTCCCCCACACCACATAGACAGATAGCCCTCTCCCCACACTACATAGACAGATAGTCCTCTCCTCCACACTACATAGACAGATATCCCTCTCCTCCACACTACATAGACAGATAGCCCTCTCCCCCACACTACATAGACAGATAGCCCTCTCCTCCAGACTACATAGACAGATAGTCCTCTCCTCCACACTACATAGACAGATAGTCCTCTCCTCCACACTACATAGACAGATATCCCTCTCCCCCACACTACATAGACAGATAACCCTCTCCTCCACACTACATAGCCAGATAGCCCTCTCCTCCACTACATAGACAGATAGTCCTCTCTTCCACACTACATAGACAGATAGCCCACTCCTCCACTACATAGACAGATAGCCCTCTCCTCCACACTACATAGACAGATAGCCCTCTCCCCCACTACATAGACAGATAGTCCTCTCCTCCACACTACATAGACAGATAGTCCTCTCCTCCACACTACATAGACAGATAGCCCTCTCCTCCACACTACATAGACAGATAGTCCTCTCCTCCACACTACATAGACAGATAGCCCTCTCCCCCACACTACATAGACAGATAGCCCTCTCCCCCCACTACATAGACAGATAGCCCTCTCCTCCACACTAAATAGACAGATAGCCCTCTCCCCCCACTACATAGACAGATAGCCCTCTCCTCCACACTACATAGACAGATAGCCCTCTCTTCCACACTACATAGACAGATAGCCCTCTCCTCCACACTACATAGACGGATAGTCCTCTCCTCCACACTACATAGACAGATAGCCCTCTCCTCCACACTACATAGACAGATAGCCCTCTCCCCTCACTACATAGACAGATAGCCCTCTCCTCCACACTACATAGACAGATAGTCCTCTCCTCCACACTACATAGACAGATAGTCCTCTCCCCCACACTACATAGACAGATATCCCTCTCCCCCACACTAAATAGACAGATAGCCCTCTCCCCCCACTACATAGACAGATAGTCCTCTCCCCCACACTAAATAGACAGATAGCCCTCTCCCCCCACTACATAGACAGATAGCCCTCTCCTCCACACTACATAGACAGATAGCCCTCTCCCCCACTACATAGACAGATAGCCCTCTCCTCCACACTACATAGACAGATAGCCCTCTCCCCCACTACATAGACAGATAGTCCTCTCCCCCACACTACATAGTACAGATAGCCCTCTCCCCCACACTACATAGACAGATAACCCTCTCCTCCACACTACGTAGACAGATATAACATTGTGTTTCTAGGTGAGTGTTCTGACCACCCTGGAGCGCCGCTTCAACCTCCAGTCCGCCGACGTGGGCGTGATCGCCAGCAGCTTCGAGATCGGCAACCTGGCCCTCATCCTATTTGTCAGCTACTTTGGCGCAAAGGCCCACCGGCCGCGTCTGATAGGCTGTGGGGGTCTCGTCATGGCGCTGGGCGCGCTGCTCTCCGCCCTGCCAGAGTTCCTGACCCACCAATATGAGTATGAGGCCGGGGATGGGTGGCACGCGGAGGACGGGAGAGATGTGTGTTCCAACATGACCAGGACTGAGGGCAGAGACTCTGCCTTCCTGTGTGGGAACAAGTCCAACACCAACATGATGTACCTGCTGCTGATAGGGGCCCAGGTACTGCTGGGGATCGGGGCAACACCAGTACAGCCTCTAGGGGTGTCCTACATAGACGACCACGTCAAGAGGAAAGACTCCTCTCTGTATATAGGTGAGTATATCAACCTTATATAATATACATATTAATAACAGAACAACTGTTACTCGTCTCTGTATATGGAGTAGGACCACACGCATTAGGAAGAAAGTAGTGACTCGTCTCTATACTGTATATAGAGGTCAGTTAACTACCTCTCCCTAACCACAATAACCCTAACCACAATTCCAGCAGGTTCTCTCTGTATATACTGTAGGTGAGTAGGACCACACACTTTAGAACAAAATAACTCGGAGCACCTCGCTGAAACGTTCAACCAGCCCGTCCGTTTGAGGGTGGTAAGGGGTTGTGCCATGCTGTCTGTGATGCTGCTTTATGAGTTTGGAGTTGAATTTGGTTCCCTGATCTGTGACAATATAACCTATTGGAACATGACTAACTACTTGTTAGTTTTCCTGTGATGTGTTTGGAAACCAGAGGGCAGAGTTAGGTCACTACATTCAGCCTAGGCCTGATTCATGTCAGAGCAGATGGTTGGGAGAATGGAACATAATTATAATAAACACTCTAAATTGACCACAATTATATTGACCCAAAAATAGATTGTATTTGAATATAACAGGAATTTCATAGCTTGATTACATTGAGACACGATCAAATGTCTTTTTTCGCTGGATTCCTGGCGGTTTTTAGTCTTTTTGGACCAATTATTATTGTAATGTTTTTTTGCAAAAAGCTTTGGGGGGGCCCAAAACAAATGACTGGCAGGCCAATTTTGGCACGAGGGCTGCCAGTTGCCGACCCCTGCCATAGAGGTTAAGTGTTGAGAGAGAATGATGAGGACAGTAACAGATGGTAATGAGGTAATTTACCATCAGCACAACAGGCAGAATACAGTGGCTAGTATATGTGAAGAAAAATTCAATTCAACACTATATCATAATAAATCCATTCTTTACAACATTATCTGTCTCTAACTAACAAGTACTATCCCTGGATTAACTCTCTATCTCTAACTAACAAATACTATCCCTGGATTAACTCTCTGTCTCTAACTAACAAGTACTATCCCTGGATTAACTCTCTGTCTCTAACTAACAAGTGCTATCCCTGGATTAACTCTGTCTCTAACTAACAAGTGCTATACCTGGATTAACTCTCTGTCTCTAACTAACAAGTACTAGCCCTGGATTAACTCTCTGTCTCTAACTAACAAGTACTAGCCCTGGATTAACTCTGTTGTTCTAACTAACAAGTGCTATCCCTGGATTAACTCTGTCGTTCTAACTAACAAGTACTAGCCCTGGATTAACTCTGTCGTTCTAACTAACAAGTACTAGCCCTGGATTAACTCTGTCGTTCTAACTAACAAATACTAGCCCTGGATTAACTCTGTCGTTCTAACTAATAAATACTAGCCCTGGATTAACTCTGTGGTTCTAACTAATAAATACTAGCCCTGGATTAACTCTGTGGTTCTAACTAATAAATACTAGCCCTGGATTAACTCTGTCTCTAACTAACAAGTACTAGCCCTGGATTAACTATCTGTCTCTAACTAACAAGTACTACCCCTGGATTAACTCTCTGTCTCTAACTAACAAGTACTAGCCCTGGATTAACTATCTGTCTCTAACTAACAAGTACTAGCCCTGGATTAACTCTGTCTCTAACTAACAAGTACTATACCTGGATTAACTCTCTGTCTCTAACTAACAAGTACTAGCCCTGGATTAACTCGCTGTCTCTAACTAATAAATACTAACCCTGGATTAACTCTGTCTCTAAGTAACAAGTACTAGCCCTGGATTAATTTTGTGGCTCTAACTCACAAGTGCTATCCCTGGATTAACTCTGTCTCTAAGTAACAAGTCCAAACCTGGATTAACTCTCTGTCTCTAACTAACAAGTGCTATCCCTGGATTAACTCTCTGTCTCTAAGTAACAAGTGCTATCCCTGGATTAAATCTGTCTCTAAATAACAAGTACTAACCCTGGATTAACTCTGTCTCTAAGTAACAAGTGCTATCCCTGGATTAACTCTGTCTCTAAGTAACAAGTGCTATCCCTGGATTAACTCTGTCTCTAAGTAACAAGTACTAACCCTGGATTAACTCTGTCTCTAAGTAACAAGTGCTATCCCTGGATTAACTCTGTCTCTAACTCACAAGTGCTATCCCTGGATTAACTCTGTCTCTAACTAACAAGTACTAACCCTGGATTAACTCTCTGTCTCTAACTAACAAGTACTATCCCTGGATTAACTCTCTGTCTCTAACTAATAAATACTAACCCTGGATTAACTCTGTCTCTAAGTAACAAGTACTAGCCCTGGATTAACTTTGTGGCTCTAACTCACAAGTGCTATCCCTGGATTAACTCTCTGTCTCTAACTATCAAGTACTAACCCTGGATTAACTCTGTCTCTAAGTAACAAGTACTATCCCTGGATTAACTCTCTGTCTCTTAACTAACAAGTACTAGTCCTGGATGAGCTCTGTGGCTCTAACTAATAAATACTAGCCCTGGATTAACTCTCAAATTAATCTCTCCCCTACATTTAAATCACCATCAAGACTAATGGCGTGACTAAGGGGCTGACTGAGGGACTGATTCTGACCAGTTACTAGGTTACGTAAACCTAATGACAGTGACTACAGAGGTTTAATGACACAGTGACTACAGAGGTCTAATGACACAGTGACTACAGAGGTCTAATGACACAGTGACTACAGAGGTCTAATGACACAGTGACTACAGAGGTCTAATGACACAGTGACTACAGAGGTTTAATGACACAGTGACTACAGAGGTTTAATGACACTGACTACAGAGGTCTAATGACACAGTGACTACAGAGGTTTAATGACACAGTGACTACAGAGGTCTAATGACACAGTGACTACAGAGGTCTAATGACACAGTGACTACAGAGGTCTAATGACACAGTGACTACAGAGGTCTAATGACACAGTGACTACAGAGGTCTAATGACACAGTGACTACAAACATCTAATGGCACAGTGACTACAGAGGTCTAATGACACAGTGACTACAGAGGTCTAATGACACAGTGACTACAGAGGTCTAATGACACAGTGACTACAGAGGTCTAATGACACAGTGACTACAAACATCTAATGGCACAGTGACTACAGAGGTCTAATGACACAGTGACTACAGAGGTCTAATGACACAGTGACTACAAACATCTAATGGCACAGTGACTACAGAGGTCTAATGACACAGTGACTACAGAGGTCTAATGACACAGTGACTGACAGTGTTATTAGACCTTTGTAGTCACTGTGTCATTAGACCTCTGTAGTCACTGTGTCATTAGACCTCTGTAGTCACTGTGTCATTAGACCTCTGTAGTTAATGTGTCATTAGACAGAACCAGGCTACCAGCAGACTAGAACCAGGCTACCAGCAGGCTAGAACCAGGCTATCTCCAGACTAGAACCAGGCTACCATCAGACTAGAACCAGGCTACCAGCAGGCTAGAACCAGACTACCAGCAGGCTAGAACCAGGCTATTGCCAGACTAGAACCAGGCTACCGTCAGACTAGAACCAGGCTACCAGCAGGCTAGAACCAGGCTACCAGCAGGCTAGAACCAGGCTACCGGCAGGCTAGAACCATGCTACCAGCAGGCTAGAACCAGGCTACTGCCAGGCTAGAATCAGGTTACCACCAGACTAGAACCAGGCTAACAGCATGCTAGAACCAGGCTACTACCAGGCTAGAACCAATCTACCAGCAGGGTAGAACCAGGCTACCAGCAGGCTAGAACCAGGCTACCAGCAGGCTAGAACCAGGCTACCAGCAGGCTAGAACCAGGCTACCAGCAGGCTAGAACCAGGCTACCAGCAGGCTAGAACCAGGCTACCAGCAGGCTAGAACCAGGCTACCAGCAGGCTAGAACCAGAGCTAACCAGACTACCAGCAGGCTAGAACCAGGCTATTGCCAGACTAGAACCAGGCTACCGTCAGACTAGAACCAGGCTACCAGCAGGCTAGAACCAGGCTACCAGCAGGCTAGAACCAGGCTACCGGCAGGCTAGAACCATGCTACCAGCAGGCTAGAACCAGGCTACTGCCAGGCTAGAATCAGGTTACCACCAGACTAGAACCAGGCTAACAGCATGCTAGAACCAGGCTACTACCAGGCTAGAACCAATCTACCAGCAGGGTAGAACCATGCTACCAGCAGGCTAGAACCAGGCTACCAGCAGGCTAGAACCAGGCTACCAGCAGGCTAGAACCAGGCTACCAGCAGGCTTGAACCAGGCTACCAGCAGGCTTGAACCAGGCTACCAGCAGGCTAGAACCAGGCTACCAGCAGGCTAGAACCAGGCTACCAGCAGGCTAGAACCAGGCTACCAGCAGGCTAGAACCAGGCTACCAGCAGGCTAGAACCAGGCTACCAGCAGGCTAGAACCAGGCTACCAGCAGGCTAGAACCAAGCTACCAGCAGGGTAGAACCATGCTACCAGCAGGCTAGAACCAGGCTACCAGCAGGCTAGAACCAGGCTACCAGCAGGCTAGAACCAGGCTACTACCAGGCTAGAACCAAGCTACCAGCAGGGTAGAACCATGCTACCAGCAGGCTAGAACCAGGCTACCAGCAGGCTAGAACCAGGCTACCAGCAGGCTAGAACCAGGCTACCAGGCTAGAACCAGGCTACCAGGGCTAGAACCAGGCTACCAGCAGGCTAGAACCAGGCTACCAGCAGGCTAGAACCAGGCTACCAGCAGGCTAGAACCAGGCTACCAGCAGGCTAAAACCAAGCTACCAGCAGGGTAGAACCATGCTACCAGCAGGCTAGAACCAGGCTACCAGCAGGCTAGAACCAGGCTACCAGCAGGCTAGAACCAGGCTACCAGCAGGCTTGAACCAGGCTACCAGCAGGCTAGAACCAGGCTACCAGCAGGCTAGAACCAGGCTACCAGCAGGCTAGAACCAGGCTACCAGCAGGCTAGAACCATGCTACCAGCAGGCGAGAACCAGGCTACCAGCAGACTAGAACCAGGCTACCAGCAGGCTAGAACCAGGCTACCAGCAGGATAGAACCAGGCTACCAGCAGGCTAGAACCAGGCTACCAGCAGGCTAGAACCAGGCTACCAGCAGGCTAGAACCAGGCTAGAACCAGGCTACCAGCAGGTTAGAACCAAGCTACCAGCAGGCTAGAACCAGGCTACCAGCAGGCTAGAACCAGGCTAGAACCAGGCTACCAGCAGGTTAGAACCAAGCTACCAGCAGCCTAGAACCAGGCTACCAGCAGGCTAGAACCAGGCTACCAGCAGGCTAGAACCAGGCTACCAGCAGGCTAGAACCAGGCTACCAGCAGGCTAGAACCAGGCTACCACCAGGCTAGAACCAGGCTACCAGCAGGCTAGAATCAGGTTAGAACCAAGCTACCAGCAGGCTAGAACCAGGCTACCAGCAGGCTAGAACCAGGCTACCAGCAGGTTAGAACCAAGCTACCAGCAGGCTAGAACCAGGCTACCAGCAGGCTAGAACCAGGCTAGAACCAAGCTACCAGCAGGCTAGAACCAGGCTACCAGCAGGTTAGAACCAGGCTACCAGCAGGTTAGAACCAAGCTACCAGCAGGCTAGAACCAGGCTAGAACCAGACTACCAGCAGGCTAGAACCAAGCTACCAGCAGGCTAGAACCAGGCTAGAACCAGGCTACCAGCAGGCTAGAACCAGGCTACCAGCAGGCTAGAACCAGGCTAGAACCAGGCTAGAACCAAGCTACCAGCAGGCTAGAACCAGGCTAGAACCAGGCTACCAGCAGGCTAGAACCAGGCTAGAACCAGGCTAGAACCAAGCTACCAGCAGGCTAGAACCAGGCTAGAACCAGGCTACAGTAGGTTAGAACCAGGCTACCAGCAGGCTAGAACCAGGCTAGAACCAAGCTACCAGCAGGCTAGAACCAGGCTACCAGCAGGTTAGAACCAGGCTACCAGCAGGTTAGAACCAAGCTACCAGCAGGCTAGAACCAGGCTAGAACCAGACTACCAGCAGGCTAGAACCAAGCTACCAGCAGGCTAGAACCAGGCTAGAACCAGGCTACCAGCAGGCTAGAACCAGGCTACCAGCAGGTTAGAACCAGGCTAGAACCAGGCTAGAACCAAGCTACCAGCAGGCTAGAACCAGGCTACCAGCAGGCTAGAACCAGGCTAGAACCAAGCTACCAGCAGGCTAGAACCAGGCTAGAACCAGGCTACAGCAGGTTAGAACCAGGCTACCAGCAGGCTAGAACCAGGCTACCAGCAGGCTAGAACCAGGCTAGAACCAGGCTACCAGCAGGCTAGAACCAGGCTACAGCAGGCTAGAACCAGGCTACAGCATCTTCCGGAAACATTGGAGGAATCATTGTCAACATGTATACAGCACCATAGTGTCATCAGAGAAACACATGCAGATTCAATAATGTTGTTTCAAACGCTTTTATTTCTATGTTTCAACCCAAAGTGATACAGAAAAGCACATTGTTCTGTACTACTAAATATTTATTTGATCTAAATCCGATAAGGCCATAAGACATGAGAAGCCGTGAAGTATAGTGAATAACACACAGCTGATGATTTGAATGAACAGGACACTGGATGATGTGTCAGATGTATTGTAGACATCTTCACCTTACTCTCCTCCTCCTGTGACTTGATGTCTTCCTCTCAGCAGCCGTAGAGTCGGCTGATCCTCAGGATGTCAGTGGTGGACATCCCCTGTCTCTGGCCGATGGACACGTCGGGGTTGGGGATGGGGGTGATGGTGTCCTTCCCGTTGACAGAGAAGGCTGTTTTTCCATAGTGCATGACAGAGCTGTAGTCATAGGGACTGTTCAGGTTGTTGGTGTTTTGTTTATCGAAGTTATTGACCATGTAAGAGTCGATGTTACTCCAGTTGATGGTGACGTACTGGTCACGGTCGCTCCTGGTTTGTTCGTGCTGGAATCCCAGAGCGTGGAGGGTCTCGTGCTGAATGATGCCGAGAAAGATGCAGCCAACGCTGTTAACAGAGACCGTCTGTTTCCCTCCAATTCTCCCGAGAGAAGAGTAGCAGCCGCTCAAACTCTCAAAGCTGATGTAGTCTTTCTGGTTGCCACGTGGCACAAAGCGAATGCAGGTCTTGCTGTGGAACGACTGGACGGCGTGCTCAATCTCCTTCATGTCGGAGGGAGTGAATCTGCTGTCTTCTATTATGTAGGGCACTTCAATGTATCCGCTAGAGGCTTTCTTCCACAGGCAGCTGTTTCCTCCTTGCATGCACTGCATGGCGTTTCTGGTTCTTGGTACCACCAGGTCTCCCTCCATCAGCATCTCATCAGAGCCGTTATTAGCGGTCAGAATTCTCTCAGTGATGTCTACAGCCTCAAGGTGGTCTATCCACATGGCTGGTCCACTGTGGTCCATTTGGGCCTGAGAGAGGCCCAGTACCAGCAGCAGGATGGTGAGAGAGGGGCTTTGCTCCATCTTCAGTGTGTGAACAGATTCTGGATGGCTCCTTGGTTCTGGCAGTGGAGATACTCTAGATGTCTTGGTCTTTGAGATGCTTTGGAGAGGCTCCTTGGCACTGAGTCTTGATGTGTGATTCTGTCTGGTCAGTCCTGGGCTTTTATACAGACCTCTACAGGTGTGTCTGCAGTAGGATTAAGGGTTGGGGTCCATGTTGTTAGTTCTAAATAAACCTCTGAAGGAGGACTCCATCTACAGTTTACACAAGGATTAATTTACTAGGCTGGAGTTCTTGTTTAAAACCACCATTAGGACTACTGGGCCGGCTCCAGGCATAAGCGACATGAGCGGTCGCCGACCCCAAAAATGTAATCATATCATTTTGGGGGAAACTCAGTCAGGGTCTCAACTTACTGTTGAGAGTTAAATTAGTAGAATACACAAGGTGCAAGTTTGAAATGTGGTTGTGCATCAGCTGTTTTTCACTTGTTATGTCAGTCACTGACCCTCAATCAGCCAGATAACACTGTTTAGATTGTATTAGTCCGTATCACTCAGATATCAGTAACATGGCAAAATGTGTACAACTGCAGCCAGATAACACTGTTTAGATTGTATTAGTCCGTATCACTCAGATATCAGTAACATGGCAAAATGTGTACAACTGCAGCCAGATAACACTGTTTAGATTGTATTAGTCCGTATCACTCAGATATCAGTAACATGGCAAAATGTGTACAACTGCAGAGCATGTTTAGATTTATTAGTCGTTCACTCAGATATCAGTAACATGGCAAAATGTGTACCTGCAGCAGATATGTTTAGATTGTATTAGATCCCAGATATCAGTAACATGGCAAAATGTGGGAGCCCCAAAAATGTTAAAATGTTAGAACCGGGCCTGCAACACACACACACACACACACACACACACACACACACACACACACACACACACACACACACACACACACACACACACACACACACACACACACACACACACACACACACACACACACACACACACACACACACACACACAGCTCGGTTTCCAGCTGGTCCAGTCTCCAGCTCATCCATTAGGGCTATTCTGGGTGGGACTAGCTCACTGATGCACCTCTCTTAGCCATGTTGTCTTAAACAGTCCTCACTAAGGGTTAAAGCTGCTTTGTTTGCAGGAAACACCCCACCCTGTTCTCATAGTTTATAAAATAGCTATCCTATTACCCAAATATACTGTTGTATCTTCATTAAAGTTACATGTGATTAATGAAAAGCACATCCATTTGTCCATCCAGATGATAATAAAGTTGATGAGATCAGCCATATGTCCCCCAGTATGATGAGATCAGCCATATGTCCCCCAGTATGATGAGATCAGCCATATGTCCCCCAGTATGATGAGATCAGCCATATGTCCCCCAGTATGATGAGATCAGCCATATGTCCCCCAGTATGATGAGATCAGCCATATGTCCCCAGTCAGTAGTATGATGAGATCAGCCATATGTCCCTCAGTCAGTAGTATGATGAGATCAGCCATATGTCCCTCAGTCAGTAGTATGATGAGATCAGCCATATGTCCCCCAGTCAGTAGTATGATGAGATCAGCCATATGTCCCTCAGTCAGTAGTATGATGAGATCAGCCATATGTCCCTCAGTCAGTAGTATGATGAGATCAGCCATATGTCCCTCAGTCAGTAGTATGATGAGATCAGCCATATGTCCCTCAGTCAGTAGTATGATGAGATCAGCCATATGTCCCTCAGTATGATGAGATCAGCCATATGTCCCCCAGTCAGTAGTATGATGAGATCAGCCATATGTCCCTCAGTCAGTAGTATGATGAGATCAGCCATATGTCCCCCAGTATGATGAGATCAGCCATATGTCCCCCAGTCAGTAGTATGATGAGATCAGCCATATGTCCCCCAGTCAGTAGTATGATGAGATCAGCCATATGTCCCCCAGTCAGTAGTATGATGAGATCAGCCATATGTCCCTCAGTTAGTAGTATGATGAGATCAGCCATATGTCCCCCAGTCAGTAGTATGATGAGATCAGCCATATGTCCCCCAGTATGATGAGATCAGCCATATGTCCCCCAGTATGATGAGATCAGCCATATGTCCCCCAGTATGATGAGATCAGCCATATGTCCCTCAGTCAGTAGTATGATGAGATCAGCCATATGTCCCCAGTCAGTAGTATGATGAGATCAGCCATATGTCCCCAGTCAGTAGTATGATGAGATCAGCCATATGTCCCCAGTCAGTAGTATGATGAGATCAGCCATATGTCCCCCAGTCAGTAGTATGAGAGATCAGCCATATGTCCCTCAGTCAGTAGTATGATGAGATCAGCCATATGTCCCTCAGTCAGTAGTATGATGAGATCAGCCATATGTCCCCCAGTCAGTAGTATGCTGAGATCAGCCATATGTCCCTCAGTCAGTAGTATGCTGAGATCAGCCATATGTCCCTCAGTCAGTAGTATGATGAGATCAGCCATATGTCCCTCAGTCAGTAGTATGATGAGATCAGCCATATGTCCCTCAGTCAGTAGTATGATGAGATCAGCCATATGTCCCCCAGTCAGTAGTATGATGAGATCAGCCATATGTCCCTCAGTCAGTAGTATGATGAGATCAGCCATATGTCCCCCAGTCAGTAGTATGATGAGATCAGCCATATGTCCCTCAGTCAGTAGTATGATATGGAGATCAGCCATATGTCCCCCAGTCAGTAGTATGATGAGATCAGCCATATGTCCCTCAGTCAGTAGTATGATATGGAGATCAGCCATATGTCCCCAGTCAGTAGTATGAGAGATCAGCCATATGTCCCTCAGTCAGTAGTATGATGAGATCAGCCATATGTCCCCCAGTAGTAGTATGAGAGATCAGCCATATGTCCCTCAGTAGTAGTATGAGATCAGCCATATGTCCCCCAGTATGATGAGATCAGCCATATGTCCCCCAGTATGATGAGATCAGTCATATGTCCCCCAGTATGATGAGATCAGCCATATGTCCCTCAGTCAGTAGTATGATGAGATCAGCCATATGTCCCCCAGTCAGTAGTATGATATGGAGATCAGCCATATGTCCCTCAGTCAGTAGTATGATGAGATCAGCCATATGTCCCCCAGTCAGTAGTATGATGAGATCAGCCATATGTCCCCCAGTCAGTAGTATGATGAGATCAGCCATATGTCACTCAGTCAGTAGTATGATGAGATCAGCCATATGTCCCCCAGTATGATGAGATCAGCCATATGTCCCTCAGTCAGTAGTATGATGAGATCAGCCATATGTCCCTCAGTCAGTAGTATGATGAGATCAGCCATATGTCCCTCAGTCAGTAGTATGATGAGATCAGCCATATGTCCCTCAGTCAGTAGTATGATGAGATCAGCCATATGTCCCTCAGTCAGTAGTATGATGAGATCAGCCATATGTCCCCAGTCAGTAGTGATGAGATCAGCCATATGTCCCTCAGTCAGTAGTATGATGAGATCAGCCATATGTCCCCAGTCAGTATGATGAGATCAGCCATATGTCCCCAGTCAGTAGTATGATGAGATCAGCCATATGTCCCCCAGTATGATGAGATCAGCCATATGTCCCTCAGTCAGTAGTATGATGAGATCAGCCATATGTCCCCCAGTCAGTAGTATGATGAGATCAGCCATATGTCCTCAGTCAGTAGTATGATGAGATCAGCCATATGTCCCCAGTATGATGAGATCAGCCATATGTCCCCAGTCAGTAGTATGATGAGATCAGCCATATGTCCCCCAGTCAGTAGTATGATGAGATCAGCCATATGTCCCTCAGTCAGTAGTATGATGAGATCAGCCATATGTCCCCCAGTCAGTAGTATGATGAGATCAGCCATATGTCCCCAGTCAGTATCAGCCATATGATGAGATCATCAGCCATATGTCCCTCAGTCAGTAGTATGATGAGATCAGCCATATGTCCCCCAGTCAGTAGTATGATGAGATCAGCCATATGTCCCTCAGTCAGTAGTATGATGAGATCAGCCATATGTCCCCCAGTCAGTAGTATGATGAGATCAGCCATATGTCCCCAGTAGTCAGTAGTATGATATGAGATCAGCCATATGTCCCTCAGTCAGTAGTATGATGAGATCAGCCATATGTCCCTCAGTCAGTAGTATGATGAGATCAGCCATATGTCCCTCAGTATGATGAGATCAGCCATATGTCCCTCAGTCAGTATATGATGAGATCAGCCATATGTCCCCCAGTATGATGAGATCAGCCATATGTCCCCCAGTCAGTAGTATGATGAGATCAGCCATATGTCCCCAGTCAGTAGTATGATGAGATCAGCCATATGTCCCTCAGTCAGTAGTATGATGAGATCAGCCATATGTCCCTCAGTCAGTAGTATGATGAGATCAGCCATATGTCCCTCAGTCAGTAGTATGATGAGATCAGCCATATGTCCCTCAGTCAGTAGTATGATATGGAGATCAGCCATATGTCCCCCAGTATGATGAGATCAGCCATATGTCCCTCAGTCAGTAGTATGATGAGATCAGCCATATGTCCCCAGTATGATGATGATCAGCCATATGTCCCTCAGTCAGTAGTATGATGAGATCAGCCATATGTCCCCAGTCAGTAGTATGATGAGATCAGCCATATGTCCCCCAGTATGATGAGATCAGCCATATGTCCCTCAGTCAGTAGTATGATGAGATCAGCCATATGTCCCCCAGTCATGTATGATGAGATCAGCCATATGTCCCCAGTCAGTAGTATGATGAGATCAGCCATATGTCCCCCAGTCAGTAGTATGATGAGATCAGCCATATGTCCCCCAGTCAGTAGTATGATGAGATCAGCCATATGTCCCCAGTCAGTAGTATGATGAGATCAGCCATATGTCCCCCAGTCAGTAGTATGATGAGATCAGCCATATGTCCCCAGTCAGTAGTATGATGAGATCAGCCATATGTCCCCCAGTCAGTAGTATGATGAGATCAGCCATATGTCCCTCAGTCAGTAGTATGATGAGATCAGCCATATGTCCCCAGTCAGTAGTATGATGAGATCAGCCATATGTCCCTCAGTCAGTAGTATGATGAGATCAGCCATATGTCCCCCAGTCAGTAGTATGATGAGATCAGCCATATGTCCCTCAGTCAGTAGTATGATGAGATCAGCCATATGTCCCCCAGTCAGTAGTATGATGAGATCAGCCATATGTCCCCCAGTATGATGAGATCAGCCATATGTCCCCCAGTCAGTAGTATGATGAGATCAGCCATATGTCCCTCAGTCAGTAGTATGATGAGATCAGCCATATGTCCCCCAGTCAGTAGTATGATGAGATCAGCCATATGTCCCCAGTCAGTAGTATGATGAGATCAGCCATATGTCCCCCAGTCAGTAGTATGATGAGATCAGCCATATGTCCTCAGTCAGTAGTATGATGAGATCAGCCATATGTCCCCCAGTCAGTAGTATGATGAGATCAGCCATATGTCCCCAGTCAGTAGTATGATGAGATCAGCCATATGTCCCCAGTCAGTAGTATGATGAGATCAGCCATATGTCCCCAGTCAGTAGTATGATGAGATCAGCCATATGTCCCCAGTCAGTAGTATGATGAGATCAGCCATATGTCCCCAGTCAGTAGTATGATGAGATCAGCCATATGTCCCCAGTATGATGAGATCAGCCATATGTCCCCCAGTCATAGTATGATGAGATCAGCCATATGTCCCTCAGTCAGTAGTATGATGAGATCAGCCATATGTCCCCCAGTCATGATGAGATCAGCCATATGTCCCCAGTCAGTAGTGATGAGATCAGCCATATGTCCCCAGTCAGTAGTATGATGAGATCAGCCATATGTCCCCAGTCAGTAGTATGATGAGATCAGCCATATGTCCCCCAGTCAGTAGTATGATGAGATCAGCCATATGTCCCCCAGTCATAGTATGATGAGATCAGCCATATGTCCCCCAGTCAGTAGTATGATGAGATCAGCCATATGTCCCCCAGTCAGTAGTATGATGAGATCAGTCAGTCAGTAGTATGATGAGATCAGCCATATGTCCCCCAGTCAGTAGTATGATGAGATCAGCCATATGTCCCCCAGTCAGTAGTATGATGAGATCAGCCATATGTCCCTCAGTCAGTAGTATGATGAGATCAGCCATATGTCCCCTCATAGTAGTCAGTAGTATGATGAGATCAGCCATATGTCCCTCAGTCAGTAGTATGATGAGATCAGCCATATGTCCCTCAGTCAGCCATATGTCCCCCATATGATGAGATCAGCCATATGTCCCCAGTCAGTAGTATGATGAGATCAGCCATATGTCCCCAGTCAGTAGTATGATGAGATCAGTCATATGTCCCCCAGTCAGTAGTATGATGAGATCAGCCATATGTCCCCCAGTCAGTAGTATGATGATCAGCCATATGTCCCCAGTATGATGAGATCAGCCATATGTCCCCAGATCAGTAGTATGATGAGATCAGCCATATGTCCCTCAGTCAGTAGTATGATGAGATCAGCCATATGTCCCCAGTCAGTAGTATGATGAGATCAGCCATATGTCCCTCAGTCAGTAGTATGATGAGATCAGCCATATGTCCCCCAGTCAGTAGTATGATGAGATCAGCCATATGTCCCCCAGTATGATGATATCAGCCATATGTCCCCAGTCAGTAGTATGATGAGATCAGCCATATGTCCCCCAGTCAGTAGTATGATGAGATCAGCCATATGTCCCCAGTCAGTAGTATGATGAGATCAGCCATATGTCCCTCAGTCAGTAGTATGATGAGATCAGCCATATGTCCCCCAGTCAGTAGTATGATGAGATCAGCCATATGTCCCTCAGTCAGTAGTATGATATGAGATCAGCCATATGTCCCTCAGTCAGTAGTATGATGAGATCAGCCATATGTCCCCCAGTAGTATGATGAGACGCTGTTATGTCCCCAGTATGATGAGATCAGCCACATATGTCCCCCAGTCAGTAGTATGATGAGATCAGTCATATGTCCCCCAGTCAGTAGTATGATGAGATCAGCCATGTCCCCAGTATGATGAGATGATGAGAGATCAGCCATATGTCCCCCAGTATGATGAGATCAGCCATATGTCCTCAGTCAGTAGTATGATGAGATCAGCCATATGTCCCCCAGTCAGTAGTATGATGAGATCAGCCATATGTCCCCAGTAGTATGATGAGATCAGCCATATGTCCCCAGTCAGTAGTATGATGAGATCAGCCATATGTCCCTCAGTCAGTAGTATGATGAGATCAGCCATATGTCCCCCGAAGTCAGTAGTATGATGAGATCAGCCATATGTCCCCCAGTCAGTAGTATGATGAGATCAGCCACATGTCCTCAGTCAGTAGTATGATGAGATTGGGGCCATATGTCCCTCAGTCAGTATGATGAGATCAGCCATAGTCCTCAGTCAGTAGTATCATGAGATCAGCCATATGTCCCCCAGTCAGTAGTATGATGAGATCAGCCATATGTCCCCCAGTCAGTAGTATGATGAGATCAGCCATATGTCCCTCAGTCAGTAGTATGATGAGATCAGCCATATGTCCCCAGTCGTAGTATGATGAGATCAGCCATATGTCCCTCAGTCAGTAGTATGATGAGATCAGCCATATGTCCCCCAGTCAGTAGTATGATGAGATCAGCCATATGTCCCCCAGTCAGTAGTATGATGAGATCAGCCATATGTCCCTCAGTCAGTAGTATGATGAGATCAGCCATATGTCCCCAGTCAGTAGTATGATGAGATCAGCCATATGTCCCCCAGTCAGTAGTATGATGAGATCAGCCATATGTCCCTCAGTCAGTAGTATGATGAGATCAGCCATATGTCCCCAGTCAGTAGTATGATGAGATCAGCCATATGTCCCTCAGTCAGTAGTATGATGAGATCAGCCATATGTCCCCCAGTCAGTAGTATGATGAGATCAGCCATATGTCCCCA
>NC_060177.1:615590-624274 GCF_021184085.1 Oncorhynchus gorbuscha
ATATCACCATTATAAACACAGATAAACACCAGGTAAATGGATTTCAAATACCATGTTATATCACCATTATAAACACAGATAAACACCAGGTAAATGGATTTCAAATGAGCCATGCTATATCACCATTATAAACACAGATAAACACCAGGTAAATGGATTTCAAATGAGCTGAACACTGGAAAACAATATTTCTGAATACTATTTGTATAATCTTGACACTTACTACAACAATATGTCCAGGCATATTGGTCCCCTTTAATAAGACTAACAGCAGCCAGTGAAGGACGTCCATCAATCAGACAGACAGAAGACTAGTGTTCTCACTTCAGCATCCAAAATAGCACCCTATTCCCTACGCAGTGTACAGTATATTCCCCTTAGTGCTCTGGTCTAAAGTAGTGCATTATATGTAGGGAATAAGGTGCCATAGGGCTCTGGTCTAAAGTAGTGCACTATATAGGGAATAGGGTCCCATAGGGCTCTGGTCTAAAGTAGTGCACTATATAGGGAATAGGGTGCCATAGTGCTCTGGTCTAAAGTAGTGCACTATATAGGGAATAGGGAGCCATTCGTGGCGCACTCTAAGACCCATCTGCTCTAAGATAATTAGGTGAGCTTACATCAAGAGAAAACTGACAGAGAAATACATTAAGTTCCTATTCAGTTCACTAGATTAATCTGTGACACAAATGGCACCCTATTCCCTAT
Source organism: Oncorhynchus gorbuscha (assembly GCF_021184085.1). Taxonomy (NCBI): domain Eukaryota; kingdom Metazoa; phylum Chordata; class Actinopteri; order Salmoniformes; family Salmonidae; genus Oncorhynchus; species Oncorhynchus gorbuscha. The sequence continues at coordinate 616,299 of NC_060177.1, forward strand.
GTAGTGCACTACTTTAGAACAGGTACCATAGGGAATAGGGTGCCATTATGGACGAGGACCCTGTCTCAGAGTAATCATCTTCCGGCTGTACCGGAGCTTAATAAAAACTGCTGTTTAAATCTGTTTCATACGGTATGCAAACAGCGGAGGACGACACACTGCAAAGACATAGAACCAGGTACCATAGGGAATAGGGTGCCATTATGGACGAGACATAGAACCAGGTACCATAGGGAATAGGGTGCCATTATGGACGAGACATAGAACCAGGTACCATAGGGAATAGGGTGCCATTATGGACGAGACATAGAACCAGGTACCATAGGGAATAGGGTGCCATTATGGACGAGACATAGAACCAGGTACCATAGGGAATAGGGTGCCATTATGGACGAGACATAGAACCAGGTACCATAGGGAATAGGGTGCCATTATGGACGAGACATAGAACCAGGTACCATAGGGAATAGGGTGCCATTATGGACGAGACATAGAACCAGGTACCATAGGGAATAGGGTGCCATTATGGACGAGACATAGAACCAGGTACCATAGGGAATAGGGTGCCATTATGGACGAGACATAGAACCAGGTACCATAGGGAATAGGGTGCCATTATGGACGAGACATAGAACCAGGTACCATAGGGAATAGGGTGCCATTATGGACGAGACATAGAACCAGGTACCATAGGGAATAGGGTGCCATTATGGACGAGACATAGAACCAGGTACCATAGGGAATAGGGTGCCATTATGGACGAGACATAGAACCAGGTACCATAGGGAATAGGGTGCCATTATGGACGAGACATAGAACCAACCTGCTACACTTTAACACCATCAAATCAAACACACCATTTATTTAACAGAGATTATTAGTAGGGATGTGGCAGGAACTCATTATAAAACACTGAATGGGTTCTTGGTGGTATACTGCCCTCTAGTGGAGAAAGACCAATGTCCAGCCTCATGGGACTGATTCGGTTCATACAAATGAATTGTTTCAATGAAAAACTGTTTTGGATCCTGATTAAATAGTGGTGTCAGAACACTAGAGTGGATCCTGATTAAATAGTGGTGTCAGAACACTAGAGTGGATCCTGATTAAATAGTGGTGTCAGAACACTAGAGTGGATCCTTAATTAAATAGTGGTGTCAGAACACTAGAGTGGATCCTGATTAAATAGTGGTGTCAGAACACTAGAGTGGATCCTGATTAAATAGTGGTGTCAGTACACTAGAGTGGATCCTGATTAAATAGTGGTGTCAGAACACTAGAGTGGATCCTGATTAAATAGTGGTGTCAGAACACTAGAGTGGATCCTGATTAAATAGTGGTGTCAGAACACTAGAGTGGATCCTGATTAAATAGTGGTGTCAGAACACTAGAGTGGATCCTGATTAAATAGTGGTGTCAGAACACTAGAGTGGATCCTGATTAAATAGTGGTGTCAGTACACTAGAGTGGATCCTGATTAAATAGTGGTGTCAGAACACTAGAGTGGATCCTGATTAAATAGTGGTGTCAGAACACTAGAGTGGATCCTGATTAAATAGTGGTGTCAGAACACTAGAGTGGATCCTGATTAAATAGTGGTGTCAGAACACTAGAGTGGATCCTGATTAAATAGTGGTGTCAGTACACTAGAGTGGATCCTGATTAAATAGTGGTGTCAGAACACTAGAGTGGATCCTGATTAAATAGTGGTGTCAGTACACTAGAGTGGATCCTGATTAAATAGTGGTGTCAGTATACTAGAGTGGATCCTGATTAAATAGTGGTGTCAGTACACTAGAGTGGATCCTGATTAAATAGTGGTGTCAGTATACTAGAGTGGATCCTGATTAAATAGTGGTGTCAGTATACTAGAGTGGATCCTGATTAAATAGTGGTGTCAGAAAACTAGAGTGGATCCTGATTAAATAGTGGTGTCAGAACACTAGAGTGGATCCTTAGTGATTAAATAGTGGTGTCAGAACACTAGAGTGGATCCTGATTAAATAGTGGTGTCAGTACACTAGAGTGGATCCTGATTAAATAGTGGTGTCAGAACACTAGAGTGGATCCTGATTAAATAGTGGTGTCAGTACACTAGAGTGGATCCTGATTAAATAGTGGTGTCAGTACACTAGAGTGGATCCTTAGTGATTAAATAGTGGTGTCAGAACACTAGAGTGGATCCTGATTAAATAGTGGTGTCAGAACACTAGAGTGGATCCTGATTAAATAGTGGTGTCAGTACACTAGAGTGGATCCTTAGTGATTAAATAGTGGTGTCAGACCACTAGAGTGGATCCTTAGTGATTAAATAGTGGTGTCAGTACACTAGAGTGGATCCTGATTAAATAGTGGTGTCAGTACACTAGAGTGGATCCTGATTAAATAGTGGTGTCAGTACACTAGAGTGGATCCTGATTAAATAGTGGTGTCAGTACACTAGAGTGGATCCTGATTAAATAGTGGTGTCAGTACACTAGAGTGGATCCTTAGTGATTAAATAGTGGTGTCAGTACACTAGAGTGGATCCTGATTAAATAGTGGTGTCAGAACACTAGAGTGGATCCTGATTAAATAGTGGTGTCAGAACACTAGAGTGGATCCTGATTAAATAGTGGTGTCAGTACACTAGAGTGGATCCTGATTAAATAGTGGTGTCAGAACACTAGAGTGGATCCTTAGTGATTAAATAGTGGTGTCAGAACACTAGAGTGGATCCTGATTAAATAGTGGTGTCAGTACACTAGAGTGGATCCTTAGTGATTAAATAGTGGTGTCAGTACACTAGAGTGGATCCTTAGTGATTAAATAGTGGTGTCAGTACACTAGAGTGGATCCTGATTAAATAGTGGTGTCAGAACACTAGAGTGGATCCTGATTAAATAGTGGTGTCAGAACACTAGAGTGGATCCTGATTAAATAGTGGTGTCAGAACACTAGAGTGGATCCTGATTAAATAGTGGTGTCAGAACACTAGAGTGGATCCTGATTAAATAGTGGTGTCAGTACACTAGAGTGGATCCTGATTAAATAGTGGTGTCAGAACACTAGAGTGGATCCTGATTAAATAGTGGTGTCAGTACACTAGAGTGGATCCTGATTAAATAGTGGTGTCAGAACACTAGAGTGGATCCTGATTAAATAGTGGTGTCAGAACACTAGAGTGGATCCTGATTAAATAGTGGTGTCAGCACACTAGAGTGGATATGTTTGGATGACTTACCCTGATACTCCTCTTCCTCTTAGGCCACCTCTGCAACAGGTACATGCAGGCAACAAGTACATGCAGGTTACAAGCACAACACACTGTCACAGTTCGTAGAGGAACAAAAACATGCAAGTACATCTGTAGAATATGGTAGACATCCTAGTTGGGGTCAATTCCATCAGGAAGTTAAAAACTCACTCTCATTTTCTTCAACGCTTCTCTATGAGGAACAAATGGAATTGGAATTTCAGTTGACTTCCTGAATTGACTGAACTGAAAAGGAATTGACGACCAAGCCTGTTAGATATGGTATATTGTATTGTCTGGTTCCTTACAGAGTTCTTCTCGTTGTCTCTATCCCTAAGAGAGAGAGACATGTCCAGCATGATGACTCCCATGTCCTCCTCCAGACTGTTGGGGTCGTCCAGACGCACGGACAGCTCACACACCCTGGGGATACAACAGGGTTAGCTTAGCATAAAACATGGTTCAGTTAGCCTGGGTTAGCTTAGCATAGTCACTATTCAGTTAGCCTGGGTTAGTTCAGCTCGGGCTGTGACAGACAGATGGACGATAGGGGGTTTGTACATTTTTTCACATGGATATGCTTCTTAATAAAAAACCTTCTTGAAACAAGTCATTACACTTTGTTATGCCAGATTGGAGAGAATCTGTCTCATTATGAAGAAATGCCAGGTTGGAGAGAATCAGTCTCATTATGAAGAAATGCCAGGTTGGAGAGAATCTGTCTCATTATGAAGAAATGCCAGGTTGGAGAGAATCAGTCTCATTATGAAGAAATGCCAGGTTGGAGAGAATCAGTCTCATTATGAAGAAATGCCAGGTTGGAGAGAATCAGTCTCATTATGAAGAAATGCCAGGTTGGAGATTATCTGTCTCATTATGAAGAAATGCCAGGTTGGAGAGAATCAGTCTCATTATGAAGAAATGCCAGGTTGGAGAGAATCAGTCTCATTATGAAGAAATGCCAGGTTGGAGAGAATCAGTCTCATTATGAAGAAATGCCAGGTTGGAGAGAATCAGTCTCATTATGAAGAAATGCCAAGAAATCTCATTATGAAGAAATGCCAGGTTGGAGATTATCTGTCTCATTATGAAGAAATGCCAGGTTGGAGATTATCAGTCTCATTATGAAGAAATGCCAGGTTGGAGAGAATCAGTGTTATTTTCGTATTGACAACATTAACGGCGTCAGAATACTTGTGTGTATTGACGTGTGTAACTGATAGATACACACACCAGGTGTTAATGTTTTACATGTGTAAGATTACATTACTGATCATATTGCACTATAAACTGAGATTAGCTCCGGTTGCTGCCTCTCTAACCTCTCACCTCTCTAACCTCTAGGTTACCTGCTGCCAGAGTTACAACAATCACTATCTCCTGAAAACTGTGAAATTTTAAAATGTGTCACTCACTTTTCCATCTCCAGATCACTGAGGAGAAGATAGCTGGATCCCATGAAGTCATCCATGGTCAGATCCCGGTCATACACCTGCAAGGTAGACCACATGCTTAATGAAGGGTGAAACAGAACAAAGAGCAGAAACACTCGTCTGACCAGAACGGCCCCTACTGGGCCCCACACATGAGGTATGTCCTAACCCCTACCTTAATATACAGTCTCTGGTCCAGGTCTCTGACAGGGAAAGAGAAGGTCTCGTTCCATGTTGGGTTGAGGTTCTTATAAACCACTTTGCTCTTGTATAGTGTCTTCCCATCCAGTTTAAACTTCACGTAAGGATCACTTGTACCTGAGAACGGACAAAACACAGAGAAGGAATATCTCTATGAGAGGACAGATGACTTCATCATACACTATGGACTGGATTTAATGTCATTATTATGGGGTGGCCTCAGTGGCCTAGTGGTTAGTGTGGCTGTGCACTGAGGTTGGAAGGTTGGTGAGAGTGAACTCGCAGTCAACATTTCCTTGTACTGTGTAACGTGTATCCTGTGCATATGACTAATAAACTCTTGGTTAATGATTAACGGAATGTAAACAATAAGCGGGAAGAGATTTCACTGAGAGTCAGGAAGAAAAACATGATTCCATCTCAACACAACGTCAGTGGACTCAATACTCTACATTCAGTCATCTTCCAGCTCACATCTCATGTCATGTCTGATTACAGAGACAGTTTCTTCCAGAGGAAGTGGTTTTGATGATGGGCTCAATGTGAGACGGCACAGTTTCCTAAGAGAACCAGTCACGACAACTCAGTATCCGTGGTGCAACATTTAGAAGAGCATTGGTGAAAACCGTCAACTGTTAAGAGGAGTCAATATCTTCACTACTCTAGACATGAACAATATCTTCACTACTCTAGACATGAACAATACCTTCACTACTCTAGACATGAACAATATCTTCACTACTCTAGACATGAACAATATCTTCACTACTCTAGACATGAACAATATCTTCACTACTCTAGACATGAACAATATCTTCACTACTCTAGACATGAACAATATCTTCACTACTCTAGACATGAACAATATCTTCACTACTCTAGACATGAACAATATCTTCACTACTCTAGACATGAACAGTATCTTCACTACTCTAGACATGAACAATATCTTCACTACTCTAGACATGAACAGTATCTTCACTACTCTAGACATGAACAATATCTTCACTACTCTAGACATGAACAATATCTTCACTACTCTAGACATGAACAGGAGTCAATATCTTCACTACTCTAGACATGAACAATATCTTCACTACTCTAGACATGAACAATATCTTCACTACTCTAGACATGAACAGTATCTTCACTACTCTAGACATGAACAGGAGTCAATATCTTCACTACTCTAGACATGAACAGGAGTCAATATCTTCACTACTCTAGACATGAACAGTATCTTCACTACTCTAGACATGAACAATATCTTCACTACTCTAGACATGAACAAGTATCTTCACTACTCTAGACATGAACAGTATCTTCACTACTCTAGACATGAACAATATCTTCACTACTCTAGACATGAACAGTATCTTCACTACTCTAGACATGAACAGTATCTTCACTACTCTAGACATGAACAGTATCTTCACTACTCTAGACATGAACAACTACTCTAGACATAACAGTATCTTCACTACTCTAGACATGAACAGGAGTCAATATCTTCACTACTCTAGACATGAACAATATCTTCACTACTCTAGACATGAACAATATCTTCACTACTCTAGACATGAACAGTATCTTCACTACTCTAGACATGAACAGTATCTTCACTACTCTAGACATGAACAGTATCTTCACTACTCTGGACATGAACAGTATCTTCACTACTCTAGACATGGACAGTATCTTCACTACTCTAGACATGAACAGCATCTTCACTACTCTAGACATGAACAGGAGTCAATATCTTCACTACTCTAGACATGAACAGTATCTTCACTACTCTAGACATGAACAGTATCTTCACTACTCTGGACATGAACAGTATCTTCACTACTCTAGACATGGACAGTATCTTCACTACTCTAGACATGAACAGCATCTTCACTACTCTAGACATGAACAGGAGTCAATATCTTCACTACTCTAGACATGAACAATATCTTCACTACACTAGACACGAACAGTATCTTCACTACTCTATACATGAACAGTATCTTCACTACTCTAGACATGAACAGTATCTTCACTACTCTAGACATGAACAGTATCTTCACTACCCTAGACATGAACAGCATTTTCACTACTCTATACATGAACAGTATCTTCACTACTCTAGACATGAACAGTATCTTCACTACTCTAGACATGAACAGTATCTTCACTACTCTAGTCATGAACAATATCTTCACTACTCTGGACATGAACAGGAGTCAATATCTTCACTACTCTAGTCATGAACAATATCTTCACTACTCTGGACATGAACAATATCTTCACTACTCTAGACATGAACAGTATCTTCACTACCCTAGACATGAACAGTATCTTCACTACTCTAGACATTAACAGTATCTTCACTACTCTAGACATGAACAATATCTTCACTACTCTAGACATGAACAATATCTTCACTACTCTAGACATGAACAATATCTTCACTACTCTAGACATGAACAGTATCTTCACTACCCTAGACATGAACAGTATCTTCACTACTCTAGACATAAACAGCATCTTCACTACTCTAGACATGAACAGTATCTTCACTACTCTAGACATGAACAGGAGACAATATCTTCACTACTCTAGAAATGTATATTTTTGTGCCATGTACAACGCACAACTTCCACCAGCCGAAAAAGCAAAGAAGTAACATTAACACTGTGCCTTCTCAATACAGTCACTGGTAACATTAACACTGTGCCTTCTCAATACAGTCACTGGTAACATTAACACTGTGCCTTCTCAATGCAGTCACTGGTAACATTAACACTGTGCCTTCTCAATACAGTCACTGGTAACATTAACACTGTGCCTTCTCAATGCAGTCACTGGTAACATTAACACTGTGCCTTCTCAATACAGTCACTGGTAACATTAACACTATGCCTTCTCAATACAGTCACTGGTAACATTATGCCTTCTCAATGCAGTCACAGGTAACATTAACACTATGCCTTCTCAATACAGTCACTGGTAACATTAACACTATGCCTTCTCAATACAGTCACTGGTAACATTATGCCTTCTCAATACAGTCACAGGTAACATTAACACTGTGCCTTCTCAAAACAGTCACTGGTAACATTAAC
>NC_060177.1:624774-801703 GCF_021184085.1 Oncorhynchus gorbuscha
TAATCATGTTCACCATCACTACTTCCTCTATTCTACCAGTATGTTTATAGGTGGTTAATCATGTTCACCATCACTACTTCCTCTATTCTACCAGTATGTTTATAGGTGGTTAATCATGTTCACCATCACTACTTCCTCTATTCTACCAGTATGTTTATAGTTAATCATGTTCACCATCACTACTTCCTCTATTCTACCAGTATAGGTGGTTAATCATGTTCACCATCACTACTTCCTCTATTCTACCAGTATGTTTATAGGTGGTTAATCATGTTCACCATCACTACTTCCTCTATCCTACCAGTATGTTTATAGGTGGTTAATCATGTTCACCATCACTACTTCCTCTATTCTACCAGTATGTTTATAGGTGGTTAATCATGTTCACCATCACTACTTCCTCTATTCTACCAGTATGTTTATAGGTGGTTAATCATGTTAATCAGTATGTTTATAGGTGGTTAATCATGTTCACCATCACTACTTCCTCTATTCTACCAGTATGTTTATAGGTGGTTAATCATGTTCACCATCACTACTTCCTCTATTCTACCAGTATGTTTATAGGTGGTTAATCATGTTCACCATCACTACTTCCTCTATTCTACCAGTATGTTTATAGGTGGTTAATCATGTTCACCATCACTACTTCCTCTATTCTACCAGTATGTTTATAGGTGGTTAATCATGTTCACCATCACTACTTCCTCTATTCTACCAGTATGTTTATAGGTGGTTAATCATGTTCACCATCACTTCCTCTATTCACAGTATGTTTATAGGTGGTTAATCTCACCATCACTCTATTCTACCAGTATGTTTATAGGTGGTTAATCATGTTCACCATCACTACTTCCTCTATTCTACCAGTATGTTTATAGGTGGTTAATCATGTTCACCATCACTACTTCCTCTATTCTACCAGTATGTTTATAGGTGGTTAATCATGTTCACCATCACTACTTCCTCTATTCTACCAGTATGTTTATAGGTGGTTAATCATGTTCACTCATCACTACTTCCTCTATTCTACCAGTATGTTTATAGGTGGTTAATCATGTTCACCATCACTACTTCCTCTATTCTACCAGTATGTTTATAGGTGGTTAATCATGTTCACCATCACTACTTCCTCTATTCTACCAGTATGTTTATAGGTGGTTAATCATGTTCACCATCACTACTTCCTCTATTCTACCAGTATGTTTATAGGTGGTTAATCATGTTCACCATCACTACTTCCTCTATTCTACCAGTATGTTTATAGGTGGTTAATCATGTTCACCATCACTACTTCCTCTATTCTACCAGTATGTTTATAGGTGGTTAATCATGTTCACCATCACTACTTCCTCTATTCTACCAGTATGTTTATAGGTGGTTAATCATGTTCACCATCACTACTTCCTCTATTCTACCAGTATGTTTATAGGTGGTTAATCATGTTCACCATCACTACTTCCTCTATTCTACCAGTATGTTTATAGGTGGTTAATCATGTTCACCATCACTACTTCCTCTATTCTACCAGTATGTTTATAGGTGGTTAATCATGTTCACCATCACTACTTCCTCTATTCTACCAGTATGTTTATAGGTGGTTAATCATGTTCACCATCACTACTTCCTCTATCACAGTATGTTTATAGGTGGTTAATCATGTTCACCATCACTACTTCTACAGTATGTTTATAGGTGGTTAATCATGTTCACCATCACTACTTCCTCTATTCTACCAGTATGTTTATAGGTGGTTAATCATGTTCACCATCACTACTTCCTCTATTCTACCAGTATGTTTATAGGTGGTTAATCATGTTCACCATCACTACTTCCTCTATTCTACCAGTATGTTTATAGGTGGTTAATTCTCTATTCTACCAGTATGTTTATAGGTGGTTAATCATGTTCCTCACTATTCTACCAGTATGTTTATAGGTGGTTAATCATGTTCACCATCACTACTTCTACCAGTATGTTTATTCTACCAGTATGTTTATAGGTGGTTAATCATGTTCACCATCACTACTTCCTCTATTCTACCAGTATGTTTATAGGTGGTTAATCATGTTCACCATCACTACTTCCTCTATTCTACCAGTATGTTTATAGGTGGTTAATCATGTTCACCATCACTACTTCTCTATTCTACCAGTGTTTATAGGTGGTTAATCAGTCTACTCCAGATCAGATTCTACCAGTAGGCAGTATTTGTGTTTAGTGAGTCCTCCAGATCAGAGGCAGTATTTGTGTTTAGTGAGTCCTCCAGATCAGAGGCAGTATTTGTGTTTAGTGAGTCCTCCAGATCAGAGGCAGTATTTGTGTTTAGTGAGTCCTCCAGATCAGAGGCAGTATTTGTGTTTAGTGAGTCCTCCAGATCAGAGGCAGTATTTGTGTTTAGTGAGTCCTCCAGATCAGAGGCAGTAGGGATAGATGGTGAATTGGACCATATTTCTGTCCTGCATGAGCCCTCTAAATGTAACAGTACTTTAGGGTGGCAGGGAAAATGGAATAAAAAGGACAGATTTTCTTTAGGAATGATGTGAAAATTGTCACAAATATTAATAAAGTTGAGTACAGATACCTTAAGGCATGACTTAAGTACGTGCAAGTATTTTTACTTAAGTCGGCTACATTTCACCACTGAGAATGACATGATATTTCTATGGTATGGTTAGTTATTATATAGATCTATCCTAAAACAATGCCCTACAGTACCTCTGAATAGGTGGTGTGATGTATGGTCATATCCTTATGGTTCCTGTATATATCCATCTTAGTGATGTATGGTCATATCCTTATGGTTCCTGTATATATCCATCTTAGTGGTGTGGTGTATGGTCATATCCTTATGGTTCCTGTATATATCCATCTTAGTGATGTATGGTCATATCCTTATGGTTTCTGTATATATCCATCTTAGTGGTGTGGTGTATGGTCATATCCTTATGGTTCCTGTATATATCCATCTTAGTGATGTATGGTCATATCCTTATGGTTCCTGTATATATCCATCTTAGTGGTGTGATGTATGGTCATATCCTTATGGTTCCTGTATATATCCATCTTAGTGGTGTGGTGTATGGTCACATCCTTATGGTTCCTGTATATATCCATCTTAGTGGTGTAGTGTATGGTCATATCCTTATGGTTCCTGTATATATCCATCTTAGTGGTGTATGGTCATACCCTTCTGGTTCCTGTATATATCCATCTTAGTGGTGTATGGTCACATCCTTATGGTTCCTGTATATATCCATCTTAGTGGCGTATGGTCATATCCTTATGGTTCCTGTATATATCCATCTTAGTGGTGTGGTGTATGGTCACATCCTTATGGTTCCTGTATATATCCATCTTAGTGATGTATGGTCACATCCTTATGGTTCCTGTATATATCCATCTTAGTGGTGTGGTGTATGGTCATATCCTTATGGTTCCTGTATATATCCATCTTAGTGGTGTATGGTCATATCCTTATGGTTCCTGTATATATCCATCTTAGTGGTGTGATGTATGGTCATATCCTTATGGTTCCTGTATATATCCATCTTAGTGGTGTATGGTCATATCCTTATGGTTCCTGAATATATCCATCTTAGTGGTGTGGTGTATGGTCACATCCTTATGGTTCCTGTATATATCCATCTTAGTGGTGTGATGTATGGTCATATCCTTATGGTTCCTGTATATATCCATCTTAGTGGTGTGGTGTATGGTCACATCCTTATGGTTCCTGTATATATCCATCTTAGTGGTGTATGGTCATATCCTTATGGTTTCTGTACATATCCATCTACGTGGTGTGGTGTATGGTCACATCCTTATGGTTCCTGTATATATCCATCTTAGTGGTGTATGGTCATATCCTTATGGTTCCTGTATATATCCATCTTAGTGGTGTATGGTCATATCCTTATGGTTCCTGTATATATCCATCTTAGTGGTGTGGTGTATGGTCACATCCTTATGGTTCCTGTATATATCCATCTTAGTGGTGTGATGTATGGTCATATCCTTATGGTTCCTGTATATATCCATCTTAGTGGTGTATGGTCATATCCTTATGGTTTCTGTACATATCCATCTACGTGGTGTGGTGTATGGTCACATCCTTATGGTTCCTGTATATATCCATCTTAGTGGTGTATGGTCACATCCTTATGGTTCCTGTATATATCCATCTTAGTGGTGTGATGTATGGTCATATCCTTATGGTTCCTGTATATATCCATCTTAGTGGTGTGGTGTATGGTCATATCCTTATGGTTCCTGTATATATCCATCTTAGTGGTGTATGGTCACATCCTTATGGTTCCTGTATATATCCATCTTAGTGGTGTGATGTATGGTCATATCCTTATGGTTCCTGTATATATCCATCTTAGTGGTGTGGTGTATGGTCACATCCTTATGGTTCCTGTATATATCCATCTTAGTGATGTATGGTCATATCCTTATGGTTCCTGTATATATCCATCTTAGTGGTGTGATGTATGGTCATATCCTTATGGTTCCTGTATATATCCATCTTAGTGGTGTGGTGTATGGTCACATCCTTATGGTTCCTGTATATATCCATCTTAGTGGTGTGATGTATGGTCATATCCTTATGGTTCCTGTATATATCCATCTTAGTGGTGTGGTGTATGGTCATATCCTTATGGTTCCTGTATATATCCATCTTAGTGGTGTATGGTCATATCCTTATGGTTCCTGTACATATCCATCTACGTGGTGTGGTGTATGGTCATATCCTTATGGTTTCTGTACATATCCATCTACGTGGTGTATGGTCATATCCTTATGGTTCCTGTATATATCCATCTTAGTGGTGTATGGTCATATCCTTATGGTTCCTGTACATATCCATCTTAGTGATGTATGGTCATATCCTTATGGTTCCTGTATATATCCATCTACGTGGTGTGGTGTATGGTCATATCCTTATGGTTCCTGTATATATCCATCTTAGTGGTGTATGGTCATATCCTTATGGTTCCTGTATATATCCATCTTAGTGGTGTATGGTCATATCCTTATGGTTCCTGTATATATCCATCTACGTGGTGTGGTGTATGGTCATATCCTTATGGTTCCTGTATATATCCATCTTAGTGGTGTATGGTCATATCCTTATGGTTCCTGTATATATCCATCTATGTGGTGTGGTGTATGGTCATATCCTTATGGTTCCTGTATATATCCATCTTAGTGGTGTATGGTCACATCCTTATGGTTCCTGTATATATCCATCTTAGTGATGTATGGTCATATCCTTATGGTTCCTGTATATATCCATCTTAGTGGTGTGGTGTATGGTCACATCCTTATGGTTCCTGTATATATCCATCTTAGTGGTGTATGGTCATATCCTTATGGTTCCTGTATATATCCATCTTAGTGGTGTGGTGTATGGTCATATCCTTATGGTTCCTGTATATATCCATCTTAGTGGTGTATGGTCATATCCTTATGGTTCCTGTATATATCCATCTTAGTGGTGTATGGTCATATCCTTATGGTTTCTGTATATATCCATCTACGTGGTGTGGTGTATGGTCATATCCTTATGGTTCCTGTATATATCCATCTTAGTGGTGTGGTGTATGGTCATATCCTTATGGTTCCTGTATATATCCATCTTAGTGGTGTATGGTCATATCCTTATGGTTCCTGTATATATCCATCTTAGTGGTGTATGGTCATATCCTTATGGTTCCTGTACATATCCATCTACGTGGCTACTTCTCATTCTCTTCATTGACTGCCGTCTATTTGTAGCGCTTTTCAATGTTATTTACTTTGAATATTCTTCAAGCATTTGACTATATTCACATTGTATTTTGATATCTATGCAATGTTGTCATTTTAGGGCCTTGGGCAAGTAGCCTGGTGTTGGCTAGGTTACCTTCATAAACAGAAATGGTTTGTCGGATTTTAAAAGCAGTCATTATTATCGGTGACTTTGCTGAACGTCTTCTGGCGTTCTATTGTCAGGAGCTGGAGGACACGTTGCACGCTAGACATTTGATTCGCCAACGACAGTCCTCACAGAACGGTTTCAACCAGAGAGCTACCGCAACATTTTCTGAGTCAGAAGATATCAAAATAGGTCTGATGTAATTGTTCGTCTGCAATATATAAAACAAATAATGGGTTGAATTTGCGTGAATTTTGTATTTGAGAAAAATCGATCATGTTTGTATAGAATAAAATATGTTGAGTTTGGATTGAAAAAAATGTCTATTAAACAGAATTGAAATAATCACACCATCTATGCAACGTTACCGTAAAATTCAAAGAAAAACTTTGATCCATAAACAAGTTGTGGAGTTTAGAAGGTGAACAGATTGCATTAAATGACGCAGTTACAGCCTGACAACTATTACTGTAATTACATATAGTTAAACAATACTAGTGACTCAATTTAATAATGACAATTTCCTTCCTTTATAATTCAATAATTGTCTCAAGACAGAAAATCATACTATACACCTAGGTCACTATCTTTATTAATGATCTATTCTTCTAGTATACACCTAGGTCACTAGCTTTGTGATAGGTCTATTCCTCAAAAGGGAGAACAATACACAATTTCCTTGGGATGTAACAATTGAAATTTGAATAAATCCTAAATCAATACATTTTGAGGGTGAGGCTCTAGAAATTCAGCGGGTAAACTGCTAAAGTGTTCCATCTCTTTACACGCGTATTCACTCCGTCTATTATATTCATAGTCCTCCAACTCCAATCAGATAAACGACAGTCAATGTAACGACAATTGGAATTTCTAAATTATACTCCTATAAATATTATAGGCCTGAAGTTTTGAACCTGCTACGCCGCATTCCTGAATTGGCCGTTTGACAACTAAAGTTCAAAGGTCATGAAGAAAATAGACTTCAAAAGAGGATTTCGAGTTGAGGTATGGGGTGATGTGGGTATTAGCTAACATCTTATCATCTATTTGACACATTTATCTCAACTGTTTTAACTGTTTTCTTTACATTTTCTTTAGAAGAAAGTAAGCCTATGACATCAACAGTTTGGGTCAACACCTGAAAATGAAAGCAATTTATAACACTAAAATAAAAACTTCATTCTGAGAATAACATTGGAGATCTCTTAAATATTTTTATTAAATACAAATGGCGTATATTTATTTTGTATTTTTATAAACGATCAACTATAATCAAATCACCGCAAAATGAAAGTTTACATTACATCGAATCGAAAGGATTTTGGCCTCAGTGGCGGTTAGTGCCGTGACGGTAACCTATAGGTAGCCTCATATATAAAAGCGTAAAATTCCGTATGTTATTGGGCAAATAAAGTGTCTCAAGTTAATAAGGCTATTTATTTGACAAGGTCTTTGCTCTTGCTGCTTTTTAAGGCATCTCATGTGTGGTCTGTCTAAAGTTTAGTGCATTGCTAAAATGGCAGCATGACAGTAGCCTCGGACTAATGAGTAGAATTATTATTCTTTCTATTTAAAACTCTAAACACAAACATTCGATAGGCCTACAAGGGTGAATAGGCCTTTTCATTAAAATAAATAAATCAATAAATGAATTATCTTTGAGGTCACATTTTCCTTAAATTTAGACTTGGTTTCCTCTATCGTAATCGCTCCTCTTTCCCCCCAGCTGCCAAACTAACCGTGATTCAGATGACCATCCTGCCCATGCTAGATTACGGAGACGTAATGTATAGATCGGCAAGTAAGGGAGCTGTCGAGCGGCTAGATGTTCTTTACCATTCGGCCATCAGATTTGCCACCAATGCTCCTTATAGGACACATCACTGCGCTCCCTCCTCTGTAAACTGGTCATCTCTGTTTACCCGTCGCAAGACCCACTGGTTGATGCTTATTTATAAAACCCCCTTAGACCTCACTCCCCCCCTATCTGAGATATCTACTGCAGCCCTCATCCTCCACATACAACACCTGTTCACTCCCCCCTAACTGAGATATCTACTGCAGCCCTCATCCTCCACATACAACACCCGTTCTGCCAGTCACATTCTGTTAAAGGTCCCCAAAGCACACACATCCCTGGGTCGCTCCTCTTTTCAGTTCGCTGCGGCTGGAATGAGCTGCAACAAACGCTGAAACTAGACAGTTTTATCTCAATCTCTTCATTCAAAGACTCAATCATGGAAACTCTTACTGACAGTTGTGGCTGCTTTGTGTGAAGTATTGTTGTCTCTGTGTCATATCCTTATGGTTCCTTGTTATGTTGTTGTCTTAGGTCTCTTATGTAGTATTGCGTTGTCTCTCTTGTCTTGATGTGTGTTTTGTCCTGTATTTATGTTATTTATTCTTGTGTTTAATCGCAGCCCCCGTCCCCGCAGGAGGTGCCAGGCCGTCATTGTAAATAAGAATTTGTTCTTAACTGACTTGCCTAGTTAAATAAAGGCTAAATAACAAATAATAATTCAATGTTGGGACTAATTTAATGTTATTAGGCTTACAATATCTGATCAGTGCATAGGCGATTATAAAATAGATGTAGGCCAGGTCTAATAGTGGACTTTTAAACGAACAATTAAACGTATTTTGTTATTTATAAATCAATATTACATTATGTAGACGTTCAGAAGCTGAACGTTTGTTCAAATAGTGGTGAAAGACTGTCAATGGTATGCCCAAACAGAAAGCTTTCGCCGACCTATAACATATACTAGGTATAGGCCAGTGAATGGTGGTAGGCTAAATATGGAGGTATTATTATAATGCGGTCCTGCCCGTTTAACGTCGTGTGATACCGCTCTGAGGGGGCGCTCATTAGGTTGCTGTCCGTCCGCTAATACACGACCCTGCGGGAGCCAATCGTAATCGGCCGCCTGCTCTCACGCCCTGTTGACTAGAGTTTACCTGGCAACGCAACGATTTATAATCGAGATATTTAATAGACCGTGTTAGGCCTATAAACCTGGGCCAAATGTAGACCTAGTTCAGTGTAGATGTTGAAATAAACGGGGCTTAAATGAGAAATATTTGTCAATAAGCCTTCAAATAGGCCAAAAACAAGAAAATTCCACCACTCGTCAGCCTCCATCTGGTTAAGTAATGTTTTGTGAAGAAAGTTAGACCTAGTACTAGTAAGTTGTCTGTACATTTGAAAGGAAACTATTGTTATTTAGTATTTTTCACTCATGAAAATACATCTGGGCTATTTTTATCCAAAGCGATATATGTTGTACGACCCATTGACTGCATGATTGCGTTTTGAATACAGTAGCTCTTTATGGTTGGTTGGCTTCTGAAATATCGTAACGTGAAATGGCAGAAACTCCAGCGGATGTTGACACCAGTATGGCGCCAGTCTAAGAAAGAGATTACTGTGATTTAGAACGACAAGTTGGAAGGAACAACTACTGATCACACCAATATCACATTCCACGACAACACACACACACACACACACACACACACACACACACACACACACACACACACACACACACACACACACACACACACACACACACACACACACACACACACACACACACACACACACACACACACACACACACACACACACACACATTAACTAGAGACATTTGAATGAGAAATACCTTTTATTAATAAATCATGATTTATAATTTAATATGGTATGGCAATACATTGCCACAGTGCATCAGAGTGTTGTTTCAAAATCAACAAACATCATTTGTATCAATAAAACATTCACACAAGCACATCAGCTGCAGTCATTTGCAGCAGCCACTGAAAGTATTGAAGGTTACCAATACCCTGCAGTGATGCAGTATATGGCTGAGGAAGTCATTCCCAACCACACACTGCTCATTACATCTGATGAATGACCCAGTATTTAGTTGTCCATGTGGAAACCCTAAAAGGTGTATCTTCTTAAGGAGTGAAAATAGCTTTTTCATATTGACTTTATTTGTTAAAGATGGAGCAACGCAGGCTATCACCACAAAAAAAAGTTACCAGATATACCCTGATACTTACAATGATGACTTAACTCATCTGAACTGTAACCTATCTGTCAGGGAGATGGTGGTAACATGAATACAGTTCTGTCACGGAGATGGTGGTAACATGAATATAGTTCTGTCAGGGGTGGTAACATGAATATAGTTCTGTCAGGGAGATGGTGGTAACATGAATATAGTTCTGTCAGGGAGATGGTGGTAACATGAATATAGTTCTGTCAGGGAGATGGTGGTAACATGAATATAGTTCTGTCAGGGAGATGGTGGTAACATGAATATAGTTCTGTCAGGGGTGGTAACATGAATATAGTTCTGTCAGGGAGATGGTGGTAACATGAATATAGTTCTGTCAGGGGGATGGTGGTAACATGAATATAGTTCTGTCAGGGAGATGGTGGTAACATGAATATAGTTCTGTCAGGGGGGTGGTAACATGAATATAGTTCTGTCAGGGGTGGTAACATGAATATAGTTCTGTCAGGGAGATGGTGGTAACATGAATATAGTTCTGTCAGGGAGATGGTGGTAACATGAATATAGTTCTGTCAGGGAGATGGTGGTAACATGAATATAGTTCTGTCAGGGGGATGGTGGTAACATGAATATAGTTCTGTCAGGGGGATGGTGGTACCATGAACTGGCGATATGGTACACTATACCAGCCAGAACGGAGTCAATAAGGACCGCGGGATCCAGACCCAGAACGGAGTCAATAAGGACCATGGGATCGTGACCCAGAACATGTTTTCTTAAACAACATTTTCACATTGAATTGGGTTGGGATTTGAGTCCTGGTATCATATGAACACATAAGACATGGGAAATGTGTAGAATTGCAGTAAATGAGCTTTTCAACTGCTAAGGGCTGTGAACAGTTGAACGGTTTGGGTCGCATGGGTTGTGAGGGTCTGTTACACTGATAAATGACAATATCCATCCAGACCTTTGCCATCTAGGACATCTGTGTGCTCAGATCATCTCTAATAGTATTAGAGTACCCCTGGACGACTGTGTTTATTGAAATATTTAAAGAAACTATTCATGTTTTAGTTCCATGTTTGGAGCACATTATACAAAAAGACATGTGTGGACAAAAGACAAAGTCGGGAAAAACTACAACAATTCCCTTGTCATTTTCTTATCCAGGGTCAAATGGAAAACATTTGTAAAAAATAAACATCATTAACATGCACAATAAATATACATACAGGGTCAAAGAAATACTCTATTTTGTTTCCCAAATCATGATTTGTGAGGAGGATCCCTGTCATTTAATTAGTCTCTTTTCATGCTTCAGAACAGTGGTTCCCAACCAGGGGTACTAGGACCCCTGGGGGTACTTGGCCTAACCTCAGGGGTTACTGGAGAAGACTCATGAGACCATAGGCCTGCTAGTAAAATGCACCTGAGTGGGTACTCCAGGGGACTCGGGGACTCCAGGGGACTCCAGGGGACTCCAGGCAGAGTAACATTTAGTTGCTGGTACAGTTACAGATAAAGGTTGTGAAACACTGCTTTAGAATGTTGCCTGTTCCTCTGACAGTATCTAAAGTTCCACCCATATAACATTCTAGTTCTATGATTCCATTCCTGGTGTGTTCTGGAATGTTCTTATTCTACTGCATCGACATGTAAGGCCAATTAAAACTGCTTCCAGAAAGCAACATATCCCTAATGAGAGTTTCTATTGGTGTTTTTCCGACCAACCGGATGAAGAATAACTGTTCTATAACGGACGAGGAGACGGTGCGTAGAGAGGGCAGACGGAGTAGTAGCTTCCCAAACCGGTTCGGTTGGTTAGGGTACTGGCTCCTGATGTACTCTTCCAGGGCGCACTGGGACTTCTCCTGAATATCGTCCACGTGAGTCACGTCTGACAGACCGCACGCATCTATAAAAACAGAGAAATAAAATCAGAAATCATTATCAATAATATAGGCTTATCTTATTCGTGTACAATGCAATATTGGCTAATATTAGATAAATTAATTACAAATAACACAATGGCAGAGTTTACACAGGCAGCCCAATTCCGTTTTTACTCTTTTGATTCATCAAATCAGATCTTTAACCAATAATTGAGCAAAATATCAGAATTGGGCTGCTTGTGTAAATCCAGCCAATATGGCATAGACATTTAACGCCAACGGCAATGTTTCGAAATCAATATTAATTTAGGCTATTGTTTATACAGTATGTTGTCTGCCTATATAGGCCCACTGCAATTTATGAAATCAATTAGCAATTTATGAAATCAATTCAACTGCTTTATGCCTATATAGACCCACTGCAATTTATGAAATCAATTTAACTGCTTTAAAAACAAGACAAAGCAAATTATGCCGTATTCGCTCAAAATGGCGCTACAGGGGCGTATCAATAGAACATGGCCCTCTCTTTGAATTGAAACGGGTACAGTCCTATATAACGTTCAGCCCTGTCTGCTAAATTAAGCGGGTCTATAATAACATGACAAACAGTCCTATATAACGTTCAGCCCTGTCTGCTAAATTAAACGGGTCTATAATAACATGCCAGTCCTATATAACGTTCAGCCCTGTCTGCTAAATTAAACGGGTCTATAATATCATGACAAACAGGCCTATATAACGTTCAGCCCTGTCTGCTAAATTAAACGAGTCTATAATAACATGCCAGTCCTATATAACGTTCAGCCCTGTCTGCTAAATTAAACGGGTCTATAATATCATGACAAACAGGCCTATATAACGTTCAGCCCTGTCTGCTAAATTAAACGGGTCTATAATATCATGCCAGTCCTATATAACGTTCAGCCCTGTCTGCTAAATTAAACGGGTCTATAATAACATGCCAGTCCTATATAACGTTCAGCCCTGTCTGCTAAATTAAACGGGTCTATAATAACATGACAAACAGTCCTATATAACGTTCAGCCCTGTCTGCTAAATTAAACGAGTCTATAATAACATGCCAGTCCTATATAACGTTCAGCCCTGTCTGCTAAATTAAACGGGTCTATAATATCATGACAAACAGGCCTATATAACGTTCAGCCCTGTCTGCTAAATTAAACGGGTCTATAATAACATGCCAGTCCTATATAACGTTCAGCCCTGTCTGCTAAATTAAACGAGTCTATAATAACATGCCAGTCCTATATAACGTTCAGCCCTGTCTGCTAAATTAAACGGGTCTATAATATCATGACAAACAGGCCTATATAACGTTCAGCCCTGTCTGCTAAATTAAACGGGTCTATAATATCATGCCAGTCCTATATAACGTTCAGCCCTGTCTGCTAAATTAAACGAGTCTATAATAACATGACAAACAGGCCTATATAACGTTCAGCCCTGTCTGCTAAATTAAACGGGTCTATAATAACATGCCAGTCCTATATAACGTTCAGCCCTGTCTGCTAAATTAAACGGGTCTATAATAACATGCCAGTCCTATATAACGTTCAGCCCTGTCTGCTAAATTAAACGAGTCTATAATAACATGCCAGTCCTATATAACGTTCAGCCCTGTCTGCTAAATTAAACGGGTCTATAATATCATGCCAGTCCTATATAACGTTCAGCCCTGTCTGCTAAATTAAACGGGTCTATAATAACATGCCAGTCCTATATAACGTTCAGCCCTGTCTGGTAAATTAAACAGGTCTATAATAACATGCCAGTCCTATATAACGTTCAGCCCTGTCTGCTAAATTAAACAGGTCTATAATAACATGACCAGTCCTATATAACGTTCAGCCCTGTCTGCTAAATTAAACAGGTCTATAATAACATGCCAGTCCTATATAACGTTCAGCCCTGTCTGCTAAATTAAACGGGTCTATAATAACATGACAAACAGGCCTATATAACGTTCAGCCCTGTCTGCTAAATTAAACGGGTCTATAATAACATGACAAACAGTCCTATATAACGTTCAGCCCTGTCTGCTAAATTAAACGGGTCTATAATAACATGCCAGTCCTATATAACGTTCAGCCCTGTCTGCTAAATTAAACGGGTCTATAATAACATGCCAGTCCTATATAACGTTCAGCCCTGTCTGCTAAATTAAACGGGTCTATAATAACATGCCAGTCCTATATAACGTTCAGCCCTGTCTGCTAAATTAAACAGGTCTATAATAACATGCCAGTCCTATATAACGTTCAGCCCTGTCTGCTAAATTAAACAGGTCTATAATAACATGCCAGTCCTATATAACGTTCAGCCCTGTCTGCTAAATTAAACGGGTCTATAATAACATGACCAGTCCTATATAACGTTCAGCCCTGTCTGCTAAATTAAACAGGTCTATAATAACATGCCAGTCCTATATAACGTTCAGCCCTGTCTGGTAAATTAAACAGGTCTATAATAACATGCCAGTCCTATATAACGTTCAGCCCTGTCTGCTAAATTAAACGGGTCTATAATATCATGACAAACAGTCCTATATAACGTTCAGCCCTGTCTGCTAAATTAAACGGGTCTATAATATCATGACAAACAGGCCTATATAACGTTCAGCCCTGTCTGCTAAATTAAACGGGTCTATAATAACATGACAAACAGGCCTATATAACGTTCAGCCCTGTCTGCTAAATTAAACGGGTCTATAATAACATGACAAACAGGCCTATATAACGTTCAGCCCTGTCTGCTAAATTAAACGGGTCTATAATAACATGACAAACAGGCCTATATAACGTTCAGCCCTGTCTGCTAAATTAAACGGGTCTATAATAACATGCCAGTCCTATATAACGTTCAGCCCTGTCTGCTAAATTAAACGGGTCTATAATAACATGCCAGTCCTATATAACGTTCAGCCCTGTCTGCTAAATTAAACGGGTCTATAATAACATGACAAACAGTCCTATATAACGTTCAGCCCTGTCTGCTAAATTAAACGGGTCTATAATAACATGCCAGTCCTATATAACGTTCAGCCCTGTCTGCTAAATTAAACGGGTCTATAATAACATGCCAGTCCTATATAACGTTCAGCCCTGTCTGCTAAATTAAACGGGTCTATAATAACATGCCAGTCCTATATAACGTTCAGCCCTGTCTGCTAAATTAAACGGGTCTATAATAACATGACAAACAGGCCTATATAACGTTCAGCCCTGTCTGCTAAATTAAACGGGTCTATAATAACATGACAAACAGTCCTATATAACGTACCAGGTAGAACCTTTTGTTGAAAGGGTTCTACCTGGAACCAAAGAGGTTCCACCTGGAACAAAATACTGTTATTCAAAGGGTTCTCCTATGGGGACAGCCGAAGAACCCGTTTAGGTTCTAGATAGCACCCTTTGTCCTAAGTGTAGCAGCGCTACAATACAGGAGTGAGGAAAGGGTTATGTCCTCTAGTTCTACAACACGTGCACAGAACACTGCTCACGGCCTGGCTCTGCGGTGAATAGTCTAATACTATTTGTTTTACAGTCAAAGCATCCATCGACTTGAGTTGACAAAATACATGATTTGGTTTCTTTTTTTATAGGCCATAAAAAAAGAATTGTTCATCTCGCCACCATAATGCTTTTTCAAGAAATTCTGCAAAACGAAATTAAATATAGGTACTTTTCTTTATTTTTTATTATGAAACATTTCATTTTCTGTCGGTAATGGTTGTGTGGCTGATGATAGGTGAGTCATTTACATATCTGTAGGTCATACACCTAACAAAAATAGCCTGTCAAATATTTTGATAATAATCATTATTATTAGTTTGAAAATAAATCGAATAAATTCAATCAAACGCCAATAATATTATGAATCATATAATTCACAGGGGCCTATATAATAACCATGCTGAATTAATTATTGTAAAAACAAATGTATAAAATCATATATTTATATAATTCACGAACGTTGTTGAGTCCAATTGCCTCAATGTTATTGCAGGTATTTATAGTAGACCTATTACGTATTCACATTCGGCATTCAACTCATAGGATTGGTTGAAAACTGAATTTGAGGGGTAATTGATATACTTCATTTGTGGTGATTTGGGGAACACAACTACAGCTGTTCCTGTTGCCGATGAGGATGATGCTTGTCTATGTTTAGGTTTGTATTGATACCAGTCATAGTAAACAGCAGTGCAGCATAGCGTTGTGTGTTTACCTGACGTAAAGAGAACTATAGCCTTAATGCAGCTGTACTCGGCTGAGTCAACATGCAGAACCTTCAGCTTCTCCACCTGCTCCTGGAAGATCCGAATATGGTCCATGAAAGACACGACTCTCTCCGACGACATGGGGGCGGCATGCAGCCCTGCGGCGGCCAGGAGAGGAGCCACCTGCACCGGCATTGAGCACTGGGCCGCGTTCAGCACGAACAACTCGCTCCAAGTGAGCCGGAGCAGGGCGACCTGGTCGGTGATCTGGAGGTCGGGGAAGAAGGGGATGTTTCGGGCCCACTCCACCACCGAGAACAGCATCCGGGCGGCCAGCTCACAGATGTTCTCGATCCCCAGGTTGTTGGACTGCATACACTGCGTGCTGTATCTGGATGTGGGGTAGGGCTCGGCTCGCATGAGCAGGGAGATGTATCCAGAAAGGTAGGAGTGGCATTGGAGAGGGTCTCGGTTGGTTATGGAGAACTGACCGTGGTACGGTTGAGTAGGCAGCATCCTCCCTCTCTGAACCGCTGTGATACAACGAGACAGAGACAGTATCAATGTCTGGTAGGTAACGGTGTGTTGGCCTACAAGGTGACGTATCAGTATTAATGTCTGGTAGGTAACGGTGCGTTGGCCTACAAGGTGACAGATACTATTGGTAAGTATATTGAATAACGGTGTGTCAGTCTGAATACATGCCTACCAATCCTGATGGAACAAAAAGGGTTCTATCGCTTGCTTCATACAAGGTTCTATATTCTATATAACTCTTTTTTTCTAAGCGTGTAGAAACACACAACCCATTGCCTTTATTCCTCTGAGACAATAAGCTCATCGACAAAAACAGCATGGAGACTATTATTAGGAGCTCAATAATGGAGATTTAACAGTGTTATATTATCGTATAGCCTATCTGAACTCCACGTATGAATATGTTGTTATAATGTAGTGAGTATATGAACCTTATCTTTAGAGAATATGTTTTGGTTTTAAATCATTGGCTTCTAGTGACTACAGCTACAGACTATAGTGGCCTAAAGAGAGATGACAAACAAGTTTGTTTACCTTCTCTCCGCATTCCCACTTTGACACATTTCTTGAGGCGGCAGTACTGGCATTGATTCCTGTGGTGTTGATCAATGGGACAGTTCCTGCCAGCGCGACAGGTGTAGCCGAGGTTCCGTCTGACGCTCCGTTTGAAGAAGCTCTTACACCCCTCACATGTCAACTGACCATAGTGCTTCCCGCTGGATTTATCCCCGCACACCACACACTCGATCTGCTGAGGCATGGAGATAGTCGACGTTTGGCTAGTGATAGATTGAGATGTATTGCTTGAATGAGCGCCTTGGGGTGTCTGACGTGTTGAGGGGATATCCAGAGAGGATGTGGGATTGACGTGTCCCGTTAGGTCGGTAGAGAGGGATAACGGTTCGCCTTGAGAGACCGGGGAAGAGATTCCGTCTTGAGAGTCGCGGGCGACGTCTTCCTCGCCGTTTCTCCACGTTACCATTGCCATATCTATCCGTCCAATGTTTCCAAAACTTTCCGTTTCGTTGTTACCCCAGTGTGCTGCCCGTCGACAAGTAAAGGCACAAATATATAAATACTCAATTATTGCACCATTGTATTCAGTAATTAAGATGCTTAAAGCATAACAGTATGTAAAGTGCCGGCGGTTGATGAACGCGTGAGAAATCTGACTGAATATAGTTAACCACTTAGCAAATTAAAGTAACATTTCTAAATAGCATAAAACACTCTGATGCACCATCAGAAACACAAAGGGAAAAACACACATTAAAACACGCACTAAAACACACATTAAAACACACAATAAAACACACTTGCATCCAGTCAAAATCCACACTGTAGTCGAAGCATTCCCCTTTTCAAAATGTGAGTCATTCTCTATTCCCTCTATCCAACCCAGTAAAACTGTGCTCACTAATCAGATATCCCGTGTTGTATGGCGGTAACGCAGCAACTAGAACTGGGTTAATGAAAACACCTGCACCGTGGCTCGTGCTATTCCAATGAGTTACAAATTGTCGTAAAAAGAAAGACAACGGCGAGAGAAAGCGGATTTTGATGATGGCTGGACGTGTCCTGTAGAATGGGATAATGTGCTTGGACAAAACGGGTGTGCCTCTGACGTCTCCATTGAGCGGGTCAGCCATATAAGGAGCGAGGAAGTCCTTTGGTCCGTGCGCGAATGGAGTAGACCTAGTACCAGGTGGAAACTAGGCCTATTGGTTTACCGGAATGATGCTTTGTTAGAGTTCTGATTGGTTTTGGAGAGATCGGGGTTCAGAGAGATGAACTTGCATGCCGCACATTCATTGGTGTATTTCTGATAACGCATCTCTATATCTCCCTGTGTGTCTGTATATATATAGCCTACCACTGGGGATTAAACGGCTCTATACAAATAGATACATTGGATGTGTGTGATTTATTCGTTGTTTATTGTTACGATATTACATTTAGACAGCATACTGGTTGTAGTACATGTCGTTTCCTCTATTAGGTTGTAACATTGATGAATGGAAACGCTTTTAAGCACCAATAAGAGCACATAATGAGATATCGCAGTAATCTGATGCCCCCTAGCGGCAGAGCGGGTGTTGGTTGGTAACTGTTTCCCCCCTTGTAATTCTTAAAAACGGTAAACTATTTACGAGCAAATGTGAGTTATCCAGGGCTATCTTCTAAGGTTGGGATTACAACTCTATGAGGGGAAATGGCACAGTGGCAAACACCATACATCTCTCTAGTAACTTGAGATTTTAGTGTACTCATATGAGTATATATTTTTCAGTTCCATATTCATCTTTTCAGCTCACAGAGTTGACTGATGACCTATATATTACTCCAAGGCTGTCACTGCTCGTTCTTCAGCAGCCCAGCCTACTGTATTAGAAAGCATCCTCCAAGATGTGAATGGTGTTTCTCTGTTGTGATTTACTGTAGTAGCTAAATACTATTGGTGTTAACTGTAGTCAACTACACACAGTAATTACATGACCCAGACCAATCTGGGGCTCTGCTTGTTGAGAGCACCAAGCAGATGTCCCAGACCAATCAGGGGCTCTACTTGTTGAGAGAGCACCAAGTAGATGTCCCAGACCAATCAGGGGCTCTACTTGCTGAGAGAGCACCAGGCAGATGTCCCAGACCAATCAGGGGCTCTACTTGCTGAGAGAGCACCAAGCAGATGTCCCAGACCAATCAGGGGCTCTACTTGTTGAGAGAGCACCAAGTAGATGTCCCAGACCAATCAGGGGCTCTACTTGCTGAGAGAGCACCAAGTAGATGTCCCAGACCAATCAGGGGCTCTACTTGCTGAGAGAGCACCAAGCAGATGTCCCAGACCAATCAGGGGCTTTACTTGCTGAGAGAGCACCAAGCAGATGTCCCAGACCAATCAGGGGCTCTACTTGCTGCTGAGAGATCACTAGGCAGATGTCCCAGACCAATCAGGGGCTCTACTTGCTGAGAGAGCACCAAGCAGATGTCCCAGACCAATCAGGGGCTCTACTTGCTGCTGAGAGATCACTAGGCAGATGTCCCAGACCAATCAGGGGCTCTACTTGCTGAGAGAGCACCAAGCAGATGTCCCAGACCAATCAGGGGCTCTACTTGCTGCTGAGAGATCACTAGGCAGATGTCCCAGACCAATCAGGGGCTCTACTTGCTGAGAGAGCACCAAGCAGATGTCCCAGACCAATCAGGGGCTCTACTTGCTGCTGAGAGATCACTAGGCAGATGTCCCAGACCAATCAAAGGGAGGTTTAACATCAAATGTTCCATTGGTATGGAGATTACTATCTTGTCGGTAGCAGCAGCTTAAACCTCTCCATCTCTCTATTTTCAATTCAATTGAAAGGACTTTATTGGCTTGGGAAAAATATGTTGGCATTGCCAAAGCAAATGGAATAGACAATAAACAAGGGAAATAAACATTCAGAACTGAACAGTAAACATTACACTCACAAGTTAAAAGTTGAAAAAAAAGTTTGAAAGATTCTCTCTCTCTCCCCCATCTCTATGTCTTCATCTCTCTCCCTTCCTCCATTTTCTTGTTGTGTGGTGTTATCTATATATGTGAATCACTTTCCCTCTACAGTTGTTAACATGTTATGATCTGGTCTCCTGCTGGAAGTCTGCAGCATCAAGTCCAGCAACACATCATGGCAGCTAATCCTTCCACCCCTCAGCAGCACCATATGGCCATTAGACAGACAGACAGACAGACAGACAGACAGACAGACAGACAGACAGACAGACAGACAGACAGACAGACAGACAGACAGACAGACAGACAGACAGACAGACAGACAGACAGACAGACAGACTGCAGACAGACTGCAGACAGACTGCAGACAGACAGACAGACAGACAGGCCTCAGACAGACAGGCCTCAGACAGACATGCAGACAGACAGACTGCAGACAGACAGGCCTCAGACAGACAGACTGCAGACAGATAGACAGACAGACTGCAGACAGACAGACTGCAGACAGACAGACTGCAGACAGACTGCAGACAGATAGACAGACAGACTGCAGACAGATAGACAGACTGCAGACAGACAGACAGGCCTCAGACAGACAGGCCTCAGACAGACAGACATGCAGACAGACATACATGCAGACAGACAGACTGCAGACAGACAGGCCTCAGACAGACAGACTGCAGACATGCAGACAGACAGACTGCAGACAGACAGGCCTCAGACAGACAGACTGCAGACATACAGACATACAGACTGCAGACAGACAGACTGCAGACAGACAGACAGACAGACAGACAGACAGACAGACAGACAGACAGACAGACAGACAGACAGACAGACTGCAGACAGATAGACAGACAGACAGACTGCAGACAGACAGACTGCAGACAGACAGACTGCAGACAGACTGCAGACAGATAGACAGACAGACTGCAGACAGATAGACAGACAGACTGCAGACAGATAGACAGACATACTGCAAACAGACAGACATACTGCAGACAGACAGACTGCAGACAGACAGACAGGCCTCAGACAGACAGGCCTCAGACAGACAGACTGCAGACAGATAGACAGACAGACTGCAGACAGACAGACTGCAGACAGACAGACAGACTGCAGACAGACAGACAGACTGCAGACAGACTGCAGACAGATAGACAGACAGACTGCAGACAGATAGACAGACAGACTGCAAACAGACAGACATACTGCAGACAGACAGACTGCAGACAGACAGACAGGCCTCAGACAGACAGGCCTCAGACAGACAGACTGCAGACAGACAGGCCTCAGACAGACAGACTGCAGACAGACAGACAGGCCTCAGACAGACAGGCCTCAGACAGACAGGCCTCAGACAGACAGACTGCAGACAGACAGACAGACAGACAGACAGACAGACAGACAGACAGACAGACAGACAGACAGACAGACAGACAGACAGACAGACAGACAGACAGACAGACAGACAGACAGACAGACAGACAGACAGACAGACAGACAGACAGACAGACAGACTGCAGACAGACAGACTGCAGACCGACAGACTGCAGACAGACAGACTGCAGACTGCAGACTGCAGACAGACAGACAGACAGACAGACAGACAGACAGACAGACAGACAGACAGACAGACAGACAGACAGACAGACAGACAGACAGACAGACAGACAGACAGACAGACAGACAGACAGACAGACAGACAGACAGACAGACAGACAGACAGACAGACAGACGTCTGTATGAGATCAGAGCAACAATAGGAAGGTGATCTGATGATCCTCAACCTTGGCTGCCATTGAAGCTAATAGTAAATCCAGTTAGCCAAGTTAAGCAGTGCAAATCCTTGGCAACAATAGTCAAGCTTAGTGCCCTTCAGCTACAACATCAACCATTCCAAGAATCACTCCCTACAGCCCTTACTATTGACCAAAACAGAATCACTCCCTACTGCCCTTACTATTGACCGGAGTTGACCAAAACAGAATCACTCCCTACAGCCCTTACTATTGACCAAAACAGAATCACTCCCTACAGCCCTTACTATTGACCGGAGTTGACCAAAACAGAATCACTCCCTACAGCCCTTACTATTGACCAAAACAGAATCACTCCCTACTGCCCTTACCATTGACCGGAGTTGACCAAAACAGAATCACTCCCTACTGCCCTTACTATTGACCAGAGTTGACCAAAACAGAATCACTCCCTACTGCCCTTACCATTGACCGGAGTTGACCAAAACAGAATCACTCCCTACTGCCCTTACTATTGACCAAAACAGAATCACTCCCTACAGCCCTTACTATTGACCAAAACAGAATCACTCCCTACTGCCCTTACCATTGACCGGAGTTGACCAAAACAGAATCACTCCCTACTGCCCTTACTATTTCTGACACTGTTTTCCACTTCAAAACAGTGTCTGTTTTTTACAGTTATTTTCTGTATGGCACAAGTTGTAATAAACATAGAACATGACACAGCTGTAAGAGTAGCCTTTACTGCATGAGTAAATGACTGGAGATGGGACAATATCATGTCCCACAACCGCAAGGCTCTCTCTTTCCAGTGGAAAACATGTAACTGCATTTTAGTTACACGGCAAGATACAAAACACACTAAACAGACGCATTGTGGCAGAGTTTAAAAAGACATATTGACAAACTAAGAGACATATACATAATACTACTACTACTAGTATTAATATAACTACAACTATTACTACTAGAGAAAACAGAATTTGTCTCACTCCCTACTAGAAAACATTACTATTTGACTGAGCTACTACTACTAGAAAACATGTAGTATTTGTCTCCACTGGCTACTACTAGTAGAAAACATGTAGTATTTGTCTCCACTGGCTACTACTAGTATAAAACAGAATTTGTCTCCACTGGCTACTACTAGTATAAAACATGCAGTATTTGTCTGATGGCTACTACTACTAGTAGAAAACATGCAAATGGCTACTACTACTACTAGAAAACATGCAGTATTTGTCTGATGGCTACTACTACTACTACTACTAGTAGAAAACATGCAGTATTTGTCTGATGGCTACTACTACTAGTAGAAAACATGCAGTATTTGTCTGATGGCTATTACTACTACTAGAAAACATGCAGTATTTGTCTGATGGCTACTACTACTAGTAGAACACATTCAGTATTTGTCTGATGGCTACTACTACTACTGAGAAAACAGAATTTGTCTGATGGCTACTACTACTAGTAGAAAACATGCCTGATGGCTACTACTACTAGTAGAAAACATGCAGTATTTGTCTGATGGCTACTACTACTACTAGAAAACATGCAGTATTTGTCTGATGGCTACTACTACTAGTTGAAAACATGCAGAATGGCTACTACTAGTAGAAAACATGCAGTATTTACTGATGGCTACTACTACTAGAAAACATGTAATCTGATGGCTACTACTGCTACTAGAAAACATGCAGTATTTGTCTGATGGCTACTACTAGTAGAAAACATGTAGTATTTGTCTGATGGCTACTAAACTACTACTACTACTAGACAACATGTAGTATTTGTCTGATGGCTACTACTACAACTAGAAAACACATAGTATTTGTCTGATGGCTACTACTGACTAGAAAACATGTAGTAATGGCTACTGCTACTACTAGAAAACATGTAGTATTTGTCTCCACTGGCTACTACTAGTAGAAAACATGAGTATTTGTCTCCACTGGCTACTACTAGTATAAAACATGTAGTATTTGTCTCCACTGGCTACTACTTGTATAAAACAGCAGTATTTGTCTGATGGCTACTACTACTAGTAGAAAACATGCAGTATTTGTCTGATGGCTACTACTACTACTAGAAAACATGCAATTTGTCTGATGGCTACTACTACTACTACTACTATTGAAAACATGCAGTATTTGTCTGATGGCTACTACTACTACTAGAAAACATGCAGTATTTGTCTGATGGCTATTACTACTACTAGAAAACATGCAGTATTTGTCTGATGGCTACTACTACTAGTAGAACACATTCAGTATTTGTCTGATGGCTACTACTACTACTAGTAGAAAACATGCAATATTTGTCTGATGGCTACTAAACAGTAAAAACATGCAGTATTTGTCTGATGGCTACTACTACTAGTAGAAAACATGCAGTATTTGTCTGATGGCTACTACTACTACTAGAAAACATGCAGTATTTGTCTGATGGCTACAGCTACTAGTAGAAAACATGCAGTATTTGTCTGATGGCTACTACTAGTAGAAAACATGCAATTTGTCTGATGGCTACTACTACTAGAAAACATGTAGTATTTGTCTGATGGCTACTACTGCTACTAGAAAACATGCAGTATTTGTCTGATGGCTACTACTAGTAGAAAACATGTAGTATTTGTCTGATGGCTACTACTACTACTACTACTACTAGACAACATGTAGTATTTGTCTGATGGCTACTACTACAACTAGAAAACACATAGTATTTGTCTGATGGCTACTACTGCTACTAGAAAACATAGTATATTTGTCTGATGGCTACACTACTACTAGAAAACATGTAGTATTTGTCTGATGGCTACTACTGCTACTAGAAAACATGCAGTATTTGTCTGATGGCTACTACTGCTACTAGAAAACATGCAGTATTTGTCTGATGGCTACTACTGCTCCCTAGAAAACATGCAGTATTTGTCTGATGGCTACTACTACTACTAGAAAACATGTAGTATTTGTCTGATGGCTACTACTGCTACTAGAAAACATGCAGTATTTGTCTGATGGCTACTACTACTACTAGAAAACAGTATTTGTCTGATGGCTACTACTGCTACTAGAAAACATGCAGTATTTGTCTGATGGCTACTACTACTACTAGAAAACATGTAGTATTTGTCTGATGGCTACTACTGCTACTAGAAAACATGCAGTATTTGTCTGATGGCTACTACTACTACTAGAAAACATGTAGTATTTGTCTGATGGCTACTACTGCTACTAGAAAACATGTAGTATTTGTCTGATGGCTACTGCTACTACTAGAAAACATGTAGTATTTGTCTGATGGCTACTACTGCTACTAGAAAACATGCAGTATTTGTCTGATGGCTACTACTACTAGAAAACATGCAGTATTTGTCTGATGGCTACTACTGCTACTAGAAAACATGCAGTATTTGTCTGATGGCTACTACTACTACTAGAAAACATGTAGTATTTGTCTGATGGCTACTACTGCTACTAGAAAACATGCAGTATTTGTCTGATGGCTACTACTACTACTAGAAAACATGTAGTATTTGTCTGATGGCTACTACTGCTACTAGAAAACATGCAGTATTTGTCTGATGGCTACTACTACTACTAGAAAACATGTAGTATTTGTCTGATGGCTACTACTGCTACTAGAAAACATGCAGTATTTGTCTGATGGCTACTACTACTACTAGAAAACATGTAGTATTTGTCTGATGGCTACTACTGCTACTAGAAAACATGTAGTATTTGTCTGATGGCTACTACTACTAGAAAACATGCAGTATTTGTCTGATGGCTACTACTACTACTAGAAAACATGCAGTATTTGTCTGATGGCTACTACTACTACTAGAAAACATGTAGTATTTGTCTGATGGCTACTACTGCTACTAGAAAACATGCAGTATTTGTCTGATGGCTACTACTGCTACTAGAAAACATGTAGTATTTGTCTGATGGCTACTACTACTACTAGAAAACATGCAGTATTTGTCTGATGGCTACTACTGCTACTAGAAAACATGCAGCATTTGTCTGATGGCTACTACTACTACTAGAAAACATGTAGTATTTGTCTGATGGCTACTACTACTACTAGAAAACATGTAGTATTTGTCTGATGGCTACTACTACTACTACTACTAGAAAACATGTAGTATTTGTCTGATGGCTACTACTACAACTAGAAAACATGTAGTATTTGTCTGATGGCTACTACTACTACTAGAAAACATGCAGTATTTGTCTGATGGCTACTACTGCTACTAGAAAACATGTAGTATTTGTCTGATGGCTACTACTACTACTACTACTAGAAAACATGTAGTATTTGTCTGATGGCTACTACTACTAGAAAACATGTAGTATTTGTCTGATGGCTACTACTGCTACTAGAAAACATGTAGTATTTGTCTGATGGCTACTACTACTACTACTAGAAAACACGTAGTATTTGTCTGATGGCTACTACTACTACTAGAAAACACATAGTATTTGTCTGATAGCTACTACTGCTACTAGAAAACATGCAGTATTTGTCTGATGGCTACTACTGCTACTAGAAAACATGCAGCATTTGTCTGATGGCTACTACTGCTACTAGAAAACATGCAGTATTTGTCTGATGGCTACTACTGCTACTAGAAAACATGCAGTATTTGTCTGATGGCTACTACTGCTACTAGAAAACATGCAGTATTTGTCTGATGGCTACTACTACTAGTAGAAAACATGCAGTATTTGTCTGATGGCTACTACTACTAATAGAAAACATGCAGTATTTGTCTGATGGCTACTACTACTAGTAGAAAACATGCAGTATTTGTCTGATGGCTACTTCTGCTACTAGAAAACATGCAGTATTTGTCTGATGGCTACTACTACTACTAGAAAACATGTAGTATTTGTCTGATGGCTACTACTGCTACTAGAAAACATGCAGTATTTGTCTGATGGCTACTACTACTACTAGAAAACATGTAGTATTTGTCTGATGGCTACTACTGCTACTAGAAAACATGCAGTATTTGTCTGATGGCTACTACTACTACTAGAAAACATGTAGTATTTGTCTGATGGCTACTACTGCTACTAGAAAACATGCAGTATTTGTCTGATGGCTACTACTACTACTAGAAAACATGTAGTATTTGTCTGATGGCTACTACTGCTACTAGAAAACATGTAGTATTTGTCTGATGGCTACTACTGCTACTAGAAAACATGCAGTATTTGTCTGATGGCTACTACTACTACTAGAAAACATGCAGTATTTGTCTGATGGCTACTACTACTACTAGAAAACATGTAGTATTTGTCTGATGGCTACTACTGCTACTCGAAAACATGCAGTATTTGTCTGATGGCTACTACTGCTACTAGAAAACATGTAGTATTTGTCTGATGGCTACTACTGCTACTAGAAAACATGCAGTATTTGTCTGATGGCTACTACTGCTACTAGAAAACATGCAGCATTTGTCTGATGGCTACTACTACTACTAGAAAACATGTAGTATTTGTCTGATGGCTACTACTACTACTAGAAAACATGTAGTATTTGTCTGATGGCTACTACTACTACTACTACTAGAAAACATGTAGTATTTGTCTGATGGCTACTACTACAACTAGAAAACATGTAGTATTTGTCTGATGGCTACTACTACTACTAGAAAACATGCAGTATTTGTCTGATGGCTACTACTGCTACTAGAAAACATGTAGTATTTGTCTGATGGCTACTACTACTACTACTACTAGAAAACACGTAGTATTTGTCTGATGGCTACTACTACTAGAAAACATGTAGTATTTGTCTGATGGCTACTACTGCTACTAGAAAACATGTAGTATTTGTCTGATGGCTACTACTACTACTACTAGAAAACACGTAGTATTTGTCTGATGGCTACTACTACTACTAGAAAACACATAGTATTTGTCTGATGGCTACTACTGCTACTAGAAAACATGCAGTATTTGTCTGATGGCTACTACTGCTACTAGAAAACATGCAGCATTTGTCTGATGGCTACTACTGCTACTAGAAAACATGCAGTATTTGTCTGATGGCTACTACTGCTACTAGAAAACATGCAGTATTTGTCTGATGGCTACTACTGCTACTAGAAAACATGCAGTATTTGTCTGATGGCTACTACTACTAGTAGAAAACATGCAGTATTTGTCTGATGGCTACTACTACTAATAGAAAACATGCAGTATTTGTCTGATGGCTACTACTACTAGTAGAAAACATGCAGTATTTGTCTGATGGCTACTTCTGCTACTAGAAAACATGCAGTATTTGTCTGATGGCTACTACTACTAGTAGAAAACATGCAGTATTTGTCTGATGGCTACTTCTGCTACTAGAAAACATGTAGTATTTGTCTGATGGCTACTACTACTAGTAGAAAATTTGTCTCCACTGGCTACTACTACTAGAAAACATGTAGTATTTGTCTCCACTGGCTACTACTAGTAGAACACATGTAGTATTTGTCTCCACTGGCTACTACTAGTATAAAACATGTAGTATTTGTCTCCACTGGCTACTACTAGTATAAAACATGCAGTATTTGTCTGATGGCTACTACTACTAGTAGAAAACATGCAGTATTTGTCTGATGGCTACTACTACTACTAGAAAACATGCAGTATTTGTCTGATGGCTACTACTACTACTATTACTAGTAGAAAACATGCAGTATTTGTCTGATGGCTACTACTACTACTAGAAAACATGCAGTATTTGTCTGATGGCTATTACTACTACTAGAAAACATGCAGTATTTGTCTGATGGCTACTACTACTAGTAGAACACATTCAGTATTTGTCTGATGGCTACTACTACTACTAGTAGAAAACATGCAATATTTGTCTGATGGCTACTACTACTATTAGAAAACATGCAGTATTTGTCTGATGGCTACTACTACTACTACTAGTAGAAAACATACAGTATTTGTCTGATGGCTACTACTACTAGTAGAAAACAGTATTTGTCTGATGGCTACTACTACTACTACTAGTAGAAAACATACACTATTTGTCTGATGGCTACTACTACTAGTAGAAAACATGTAGTATTTGTCTGATGGCTACTACTACTAGTAGAAAACATACAGTATTTGTCTGATGGCTACTACTACTACTAGAAAACAGTATTTGTCTGATGGCTACTACTACTACTAGAAAACAGTATTTGTCTGATGGCTACTACTACTACTAGAAAACAGTATTTGTCTGATGGCTACTACTACTACTAGAAAACAGTATTTGTCTGATGGCTACTACTACTACTAGAAAACAGTATTTGTCTGATGGCTACTACTACTACTAGAAAACAGTATTTGTCTGATGGCTACTACTACTACTAGAAAACAGTATTTGTCTGATGGCTACTACTACTACTAGAAAACAGTATTTGTCTGATGGCATGGTGAACTCTCCAAGCAGGGCCAACACACCCTCATTAGACCCAGTACAAAGTTTTATTTAACCTTTAACCCTAAAGCCACAGAGTCATCAACCCTATGAAGGATTACCCCACATACACACTCATTACCGGACTGACAGTAATACACACACACACACACACACACACACACACACACACACACACACACACACACACACACACACACACACACACACACACACACACACACACACACACACACACACACACACACACACACACACACACACACACACACACAGCAGATTAAGGGTGTTTTGTGGAAAGCTTTCAGGATAAAGTAACACAAGAAGGGTTTCAAATCTACCAGTAATTTACCAAAGTTACCGTAATATTCAGTCATTTTGGTAATTAACAGGTAGTCTATGGCAATCTATGGTAATTTTTGTAATTCATGTATTGTATCCATATTGTCCATGAGTTTTTAGTAGATAGTCAATATGGTTAAAGAGAAAATGAATTCATGAACAAAAGCATCTAATCAACAATGACATTTTATTTTCTGTTAACTCTGCAACTCTTCCAACTATTGGCTTTTTTCAGAGCTGCCAACAGTTTGGCGGCAAAACTTTTACAACAAAGACATGTTGACATAGTAAGATACATGTGTAACATGCATAAAGGATATTTCATGTTGAAACCCTCATATTAAACACCAGTGGTACTGATATTTAGGATCATGTTTTACAGCCTTGTCATCATGTTAGATATAGAGCCTTCAGAAAGTATTTCACATGCTGAAACCCTCATATTAAACACCAGTGGTATTGATATTTAGGATCATGTTTTACAGCCTTGTCATCATGTTAGATATAGAGCCTTCAGAAAGTATTCACACAGCTTTACTTTTTCGACATGTTGTTGTGTTACAAATTTAAAATAAAATGTATTTAATTGAGAGAGAAAAAATGGTAAACGATCTACACAAAATATTCTGTTCGGTCAAAGTAGATTAAAAATTAACATTTGTGAAAGAAATATGAAAAATGAAACAGTATTATATCTTGATTTAATAAGTATTTAACCACGAGTCAATACATGTTAGAATCACCTTCGGCAGCGATTACACCTGTGAGTTTAAGAGCATTGGGTTAGGGTGAGAGTATTGGGTTAGGGTTAGAGCATTGGGTTAGGGTAAGGGTTAGAGCATTGGGTTAGGGTTAGAGCATTGGGTTAGGGTTAGGGTTAGAGTATTGGGTTAGGGTTAGGGTGAGAGTATTGGGTTAGGGTTAGAGCATTGGGTTAGGGTAAGGGTTAGAGCATTGGGTTAGGGTGAGAGTATTGGGTTAGGGTTAGGGTGAGAGTATTGGGTTAGGGTTAGAGCATTGGGTTAGGGTTAGAGCATTGGGTTAGGGTGAGAGTATTGGGTTAGGGTTCGAGCATTGGGTTAGGGTTAGGGTTAGAGCATTGGGTTAGGGTTAGAGCATTGGGTTAGAGCATTGGGTTAGGGTGAGAGTATTGGGTTAGGGTTAGAGCATTGGGTTAGGGTTAGGGTTAGAACATTGGGTTAGGGTTAGAGCATTGGGTTAGAGCATTGGGTTAGAGTTAGAGCATTGGGTTAGGGTTAGAGCATTGGGTTAGGGTTAGAGCATTGGGTTAGGGTTAGGGTTAGAGCATTGGGTTAGGGTTAGAGCATTGGGTTAGAGCATTGGGTTAGAGTTAGAGCATTGGGTTAGGGTTAGAGCATTGGGTTAGAGTTATAGCATTGGGTTAGGGTTAGAGCTTTGGGTTAGGGTTAGAGCTTTGGGTTAGGGTTAGAGCATTGGGTTAGGGTTAGAGCATTGGGTTAGGGTTAGGGTTAGAGCATTGGGTTAGGGTTAGTGCATTGGGTTAGGGTTAGAGCATTGGGTTAGGGTGAGAGTATTGGGTTAGGGTGAGAGTATTGGGTTAGGGTTAGGGTTAGAATATTGGGTTAGAGTTAGAGCATTGGGTTAGGGTTAGGGTTGGAGCATTGGGTTAGGGTTAGAGCATTGGGTTAGAGTTAGAGCATTGGGTTAGGGTTAGAGCATTGGGTTAGGGTTAGAGCATTGGTTTAGGGTTAGCGCATTGGTTTAGGGTTAGCGCATTGGGTTAGAGTTAGCGCATTGGGTTAGGGTTAGAGCATTGGGTTAGGGTTAGAGCATTGGGTTAGGGTTAGAGCATTGGGTTAGGGTTAAAGCATTGGGTTAGGGTTAGGGTTAGGGTTAGAGCATTGGGTTAGGGTTAGCGCATTGGGTTAGGGTTAGAGCATTGGGTTAGGGTTAGGGTTAGGGCATTGGGTTAGGGTTAGTGCATTGGGTTAGGGTTAGAGCATTGGGTTAGGGTTAGAGCATTGGGTTAGAGCATTGGGTTAGAGTTAGAGCATTGGGTTAGGGTTAGAGCATTGGGTTAGGGTTAGAGCATTGGGTTAGGGTTAGAGCATTGGGTTAGGGTTAGGGTTAGAGCATTGGGTTAGGGTTAGAGCATTGGGTTAGGGTTAGAGCATTGGGTTAGGGTTAGAGTTATAGCATTGGGTTAGGGTTAGAGCATTGGGTTAGGGTTAGAGCATTGGGTTAGAGCATTGGGTTAGAGCATTGGGTTAGAGTTAGAGCATTGGGTTAGAGTTAGAGCATTGGGTTAGGGTTAAAGCATTGGGTTAGGGTTAGAGCATTGGGTTAGGGTTAGAGCATTGGGTTAGGGTTAGAGCATTGGGTTAGGGTTAGCGCATTGGGTTAGGGTTAGGGTTAGAGCATTGGGTTAGAGCATTGGGTTAGGGTTAGAGCATTGGGTTAGGGTTAGAGCATTGGGTTAGAGTTATAGCATTGGGTTAGGGTTAGATCATTGGGTTAGAGTTATAGCATTGGGTTAGGGTTAGGGTTAGAGCATTGAGTTAGAACATTGGGTTAGAGTTATAGCATTGGGTTAGGGTTATAGCATTGGGTTAGAGTTATAGCATTGGGTTAGGGTTAGAGCATTGGGTTAGAGTTATAGCAGTGGGTTAGAGCATTGGGTTAGAGTTATAGCATTGGGTTAGGGTTGGAGCATTGGGTTAGGGTTAGAGCATTGGGTTAGGGTTATAGCATTGGGTTAGAGTTATAGCATTGGGTTAGAGTTATAGCATTGGGTTAGAGTTATAGCATTGGGTTAGAGTTATAGCATTGGGTTAGAGCATTGGGTTAGGGTTATAGCATTGGGTTAGAGTTATAGCATTGGGTTAGAGTTATAGCATTGGGTTAGGGTTAGAGCATTGGGTTAGGGTTAGAGCATTGGGTTAGGGTTAGAGCATTGGGTTAGGGTTAGAGCATTGGGTTAGGGTTAGAGCATTGGGTTAGGGTTAGAGCATTGGGTTAGGGTTATAGCATTGGGTTAGGGTTATAGCATTGGGTTAGAGTTATAGCATTGGGTTAGAGCATTGGGTTAGAGTTATAGCATTGGGTTAGGGTTATAGCATTGGGTTAGGGTTATAGCATTGGGTTAGGGTTATAGCATTGGGTTAGGGTTATAGCATTGGGTTAGGGTTATAGCATTGGGTTAGGGTTATAGCATTGGGTTAGGGTTAGAGCATTGGGTTAGAGTTATAGCATTGGGTTAGGGTTAGAGCATTGGGTTAGAGCATTGGGTTAGAGTTAGAGCATTGGGTTAGGGTTAGAGCATTGGGTTAGGGTTAGAGCATTGGTTTAGGGTTAGCGCATTGGGTTAGGGTTAGCGCATTGGGTTAGAGTTAGCGCATTGGGTTAGGGTTAGAGCATTGGGTTAGGGTTAGAGCATTGGGTTAGGGTTAGAGCATTGGGTTAGGGTTAAAGCATTGGGTTAGGGTTAGGGTTAGGGTTAGAGCATTGGGTTAGGGTTAGCGCATTGGGTTAGGGTTAGAGCATTGGGTTAGGGTTAGGGTTAGAGCATTGGGTTAGGGTTAGTGCATTGGGTTAGGGTTAGAGCATTGGGTTAGGGTTAGAGCATTGGGTTATAGCATTGGGTTAGGGTTAGAGCATTGGGTTAGGGTTAGAGCATTGGGTTAGAGCATTGGGTTAGAGCATTGGGTTAGAGCATTGGGTTAGAGTTAGAGCATTGGGTTAGAGTTAGAGCATTGGGTTAGGGTTAGAGCATTGGGCTAGGGTTAGAGCATTGGGTTAGGGTTAGAGCATTGGGTTAGGGTTAGAGCATTGGGTTAGAGCATTGGGTTAGGGTTAGAGCATTGGGTTCGGGTTAGCGCATTGGGTTAGGGTTAGAGCATTGGGTTAGAGCATTGGG
The DNA here is from genome assembly GCF_021184085.1 of Oncorhynchus gorbuscha. Lineage (NCBI taxonomy): Eukaryota > Metazoa > Chordata > Actinopteri > Salmoniformes > Salmonidae > Oncorhynchus > Oncorhynchus gorbuscha. The sequence continues at coordinate 658,334 of NC_060177.1, forward strand.
TTAGGGTTAGAGCATTGGGTTAGGGTTAGAGCATTGGGTTAGAGTTATAGCATTGGGTTAGGATTAGAGCATTGGGTTAGGGTTAGAGCATTGGGTTAGAGTTATAACATTGGGTTAGGGTTAGAGCATTGGGTTAGGGTTAGAGCATTGGGTTAGAGTTATAGCATTGGGTTAGGGTTAGAGCATTGGGTTAGAGTTATAGCATTGGGTTAGAGTTATAGCATTGGGTTAGGGTTAGAGCATTGGGTTAGTGTTAGAGCATTGGGTTAGAGCATTGGGTTAGAGCATTGGGTTAGAGTTAGAGCATTGGGTTAGAGTTAGAGCATTGGGTTAGGGTTAAAGCATTGGGTTAGGGTTAGAGCATTGGGTTAGGGTTAGAGCATTGGGTTAGGGTTAGAGCATTGGGTTAGAGCATTGGGTTAGGGTTAGAGCATTGGGTTAGGATTAGCGCATTGGGATAGGGTTAGGGTTAGAGCATTGGGTTAGAGCATTGGGTTAGGGTTAGAGCATTGGGTTAGGGTTAGAGCATTGGGTTAGGGTTAGAGCATTGGGTTAGAGCATTGGGTTAGAGTTATAGCATTGGGTTAGGGTTAGATCATTGGGTTAGAGTTATAGCATTGGGTTAGGGTTAGGGTTAGAGCATTGGGTTAGGGTTAGAGCATTGGGATAGGGTTAGGGTTAGAGTTATAGCATTGGGTTAGAGCATTGGGTTAGAGTTATAGCATTGGGTTAGGGTTATAGCATTGGGTTAGAGTTATAGCATTGGGTTAGGGTTAGAGCATTGGGTTAGTGTTATAGCATTGGGTTAGAGCATTGGGTTAGAGTTATAGCATTGGGTTAGGGTTAGCGCATTGGGTTAGGGTTAGAGCATTGGGTTAGAGTTATAGCATTGGGTTAGGGTTATAACATTGGGTTAGGGTTAGAGCATTGGGTTAGGTTTAGAGCATTGGGTTAGAATTATAGCATTGGGTTAGAGTTATAGCATTGGGTTAGGGTTAGAGCATTGGGTTAGAGTTATAGCATTGGGTTAGGGTTAGAGCATTGGGTTAGGGTTAGAGCATTGGGTTAGAGCATTGGGTTAGAGTTATAGCATTGGGTTAGGGTTAGATCATTGGGTTAGAGTTAGAGCATTGGGTTAGGGTTAGGGTTAGAGCATTGGGTTAGGGTTAGAGCATTGGGTTAGGGTTAGGGTTAGAGTTATAGCATTGGGTTAGAGCATTGGGTTAGAGTTATAGCATTGGGTTAGGGTTATAGCATTGGGTTAGGGTTATAGCATTGGGTTAGAGTTATAGCATTGGGTTAGGGTTAGAGCATTGGGTTAGTGTTATAGCATTGGGTTAGAGCATTGGGTTAGAGTTATAGCATTGGGTTAGGGTTAGAGCATTGGGTTAGGGTTAGAGCATTGGGTTAGAGTTATAGCATTGGGTTAGGGTTAGAGCATTGGGTTAGAGTTATAACATTGGGTTAGGGTTAGAGCATTGGGTTAGGGTTATAGCATTGGGTTAGGGTTAGAGCATTGGGTTAGAGTTATAACATTGGGTTAGGGTTAGAGCATTGGGTTAGAGTTATAGCATTGGGTTAGGGTTAGAGCATTGGGTTAGAGTTATAACATTGGATTAGGGTTAGAGCATTGGGTTAGAATTATAGCATTGGGTTAGAGTTATAGCATTGGGTTAGGGTTAGAGCATTGGGTTAGAGTTATAGCATTGGGTTAGAGTTATAGCATTGGGTTAGAATTATAGCATTGGGTTAGAATTATAGCATTGGGTTAGGGTTAGAGCATTGGGTTAGAGTTATAGCATTGGGTTAGAGTTAGAGCATTGGGTTAGAATTATAGCATTGGGTTAGAGTTATAGCATTGGGTTAGGGTTAGAGCATTGGGTTAGAGTTATAGCATTGGGTTAGAATTATAGCATTGGGTTAGAATTATAGCATTGGGTTAGGGTTAGAGCATTGGGTTAGAGTTATAGCATTGGGTTAGAGTTAGAGCATTGGGTTAGAATTATAGCATTGGGTTAGAGTTATAGCATTGGGTTAGGGTTAGAGCATTGGGTTAGAGTTATAGCATTGGGTTAGAGTTAGAGCATTGGGTTAGGGTTAGAGCATTGGGTTAGAGTTATAGCATTGGGTTAGGGTTAGAGCATTGGGTTAGGGTTAGAGCATTGGGTTAGGGTTAGAGCATTGGGTTAGAATTATAGCATTGGGTTAGAGTTATAGCATTGGGTTAGGGTTAGAGCATTGGGTTAGAGTTATAGCATTGGGTTAGGGTTAGAGCATTGGGTTAGGGTTAGAGCATTGGGTTAGGGTTAGAGCATTGGGTTAGAGTTATAGCATTGGGTTAGGGTTAGAGCATTGGGTTAGAGTTATAGCATTGGGTTAGGGTTAGAGCATTGGGTTAGTTATAGCATTGGGTTAGGGTTAGAGCATTGGGTTAGGGTTAGAGCATTGGGTTAGGGTTAGAGCATTGGGTTAGAGTTATAGCATTGGGTTAGGGTTAGAGCATTGGGTTAGGGTTAGAGCATTGGGTTAGAGTTATAGCATTGGGTTAGGGTTAGAGCATTGGGTTAGAGTTATAGCATTGGGATAGGGTTATAGCATTGGGTTAGAGTTATAGCATTGGGTTAGGGTTAGAGCATTGGGTTAGGGTTAGAGCATTGGGTTAGGGTTAGAGCATTGGGTTAGAGTTATAGCATTGGGTTAGGGTTAGAGCATTGGGTTAGGGTTAGAGCATTGGGTTAGGGTTAGAGCATTGGGTTAGAATTATAGCATTGGGTTAGAGTTATAGCATTGGGTTAGGGTTAGAGCATTGGGTTAGAGTTATAGCATTGGGTTAGGGTTAGAGCATTGGGTTAGGGTTAGAGCATTGGGTTAGAGCATTGGGTTAGAGTTATAGCATTGGGTTAGGGTTAGATCATTGGGTTAGAGTTAGAGCATTGGGTTAGGGTTAGGGTTAGAGCATTGGGTTAGGGTTAGAGCATTGGGTTAGGGTTAGGGTTAGAGTTATAGCATTGGGTTAGAGCATTGCGTTAGAGTTATAGCATTGGGTTAGGGTTATAGCATTGGGTTAGAGTTATAGCATTGGGTTAGGGTTAGAGCATTGGGTTAGTGTTATAGCATTGGGTTAGAGCATTGGGTTAGAGTTATAGCATTGGGTTAGGGTTAGAGCATTGGGTTAGGGTTAGAGCATTGGGTTAGAGTTATAGCATTGGGTTAGGTTTAGAGCATTGGGTTAGAGTTATAACATTGGGTTAGGGTTAGAGCATTGGGTTAGGGTTATAGCATTGGGTTAGGGTTAGAGCATTGGGTTAGAGTTATAACATTGGGTTAGGGTTAGAGCATTGGGTTAGAGTTATAGCATTGGGTTAGGGTTAGAGCATTGGGTTAGAGTTATAACATTGGGTTAGGGTTAGAGCATTGGGTTAGAATTATAGCATTGGGTTAGAGTTATAGCATTGGGTTAGGGTTAGAGCATTGGGTTAGAGTTATAGCATTGGGTTAGAGTTATAGCATTGGGTTAGAATTATAGCATTGGGTTAGAATTATAGCATTGGGTTAGGGTTAGAGCATTGGGTTAGAGTTATAGCATTGGGTTAGAGTTAGAGCATTGGGTTAGAATTATAGCATTGGGTTAGAGTTATAGCATTGGGTTAGGGTTAGAGCATTGGGTTAGAGTTATAGCATTGGGTTAGAATTATAGCATTGGGTTAGAATTATAGCATTGGGTTAGGGTTAGAGCATTGGGTTAGAGTTATAGCATTGGGTTAGAGTTAGAGCATTGGGTTAGAATTATAGCATTGGGTTAGAGTTATAGCATTGGGTTAGGGTTAGAGCATTGGGTTAGGGTTAGATCATTGGGTTAGAGTTATAGCATTGGGTTAGGGTTAGAGCATTGGGTTAGAGTTATAGCATTGGGTTAGAGTTATAGCATTGGGTTAGGGTTAGAGCATTGGGTTAGTGTTAGAGCATTGGGTTAGAGCATTGGGTTAGAGCATTGGGTTAGAGTTAGAGCATTGGGTTAGAGTTAGAGCATTGGGTTAGGGTTAAAGCATTGGGTTAGGGTTAGAGCATTGGGTTAGGGTTAGAGCATTGGGTTAGGTTTAGAGCATTGGGTTAGAGCATTGGGTTAGGGTTAGAGCATTGGGTTAGGATTAGCGCATTGGGATAGGGTTAGGGTTAGAGCATTGGGTTAGAGCATTGGGTTAGGGTTAGAGCATTGGGTTAGGGTTAGAGCATTGGGTTAGGGTTAGAGCATTGGGTTAGAGCATTGGGTTAGAGTTATAGCATTGGGTTAGGGTTAGATCATTGGGTTAGAGTTATAGCATTGGGTTAGGGTTAGGGTTAGAGCATTGGGTTAGGGTTAGAGCATTGGGTTAGGGTTAGGGTTAGAGTTATAGCATTGGGTTAGAGCATTGGGTTAGAGTTATAGCATTGGGTTAGGGTTATAGCATTGGGTTAGAGTTATAGCATTGGGTTAGGGTTAGAGCATTGGGTTAGTGTTATAGCATTGGGTTAGAGCATTGGGTTAGAGTTATAGCATTGGGTTAGGGTTAGCGCATTGGGTTAGGGTTATAGCATTGGGTTAGGGTTATAACATTGGGTTAGGGTTAGAGCATTGGGTTAGGGTTAGAGCATTGGGTTAGAATTATAGCATTGGGTTAGAGTTATAGCATTGGGTTAGGGTTAGAGCATTGGGTTAGAGTTATAGCATTGGGTTAGGGTTAGAGCATTGGGTTAGGGTTAGAGCATTGGGTTAGAGCATTGGGTTAGAGTTATAGCATTGGGTTAGGGTTAGATCATTGGGTTAGAGTTAGAGCATTGGGTTAGGGTTAGGGTTAGAGCATTGGGTTAGGGTTAGAGCATTGGGTTAGGGTTAGGGTTAGAGTTATAGCATTGGGTTAGAGCATTGGGTTAGAGTTATAGCATTGGGTTAGGGTTATAGCATTGGGTTAGGGTTATAGCATTGGGTTAGAGTTATAGCATTGGGTTAGGGTTAGAGCATTGGGTTAGTGTTATAGCATTGGGTTAGAGCATTGGGTTAGAGTTATAGCATTGGGTTAGGGTTAGAGCATTGGGTTAGGGTTAGAGCATTGGGTTAGAGTTATAGCATTGGGTTAGGGTTAGAGCATTGGGTTAGAGTTATAACATTGGGTTAGGGTTAGAGCATTGGGTTAGGGTTATAGCATTGGGTTAGGGTTAGAGCATTGGGTTAGAGTTATAACATTGGGTTAGGGTTAGAGCATTGGGTTAGAGTTATAGCATTGGGTTAGGGTTAGAGCATTGGGTTAGAGTTATAACATTGGGTTAGGGTTAGAGCATTGGGTTAGAATTATAGCATTGGGTTAGAGTTATAGCATTGGGTTAGGGTTAGAGCATTGGGTTAGAGTTATAGCATTGGGTTAGAGTTATAGCATTGGGTTAGAATTATAGCATTGGGTTAGAATTATAGCATTGGGTTAGGGTTAGAGCATTGGGTTAGAGTTATAGCATTGGGTTAGAGTTAGAGCATTGGGTTAGAATTATAGCATTGGGTTAGAGTTATAGCATTGGGTTAGGGTTAGAGCATTGGGTTAGAGTTATAGCATTGGGTTAGAATTATAGCATTGGGTTAGAATTATAGCATTGGGTTAGGGTTAGAGCATTGGGTTAGAGTTATAGCATTGGGTTAGAGTTAGAGCATTGGGTTAGAATTATAGCATTGGGTTAGAGTTATAGCATTGGGTTAGGGTTAGAGCATTGGGTTAGAGTTATAGCATTGGGTTAGAGTTAGAGCATTGGGTTAGGGTTAGAGCATTGGGTTAGAGTTATAGCATTGGGTTAGGGTTAGAGCATTGGGTTAGGGTTAGAGCATTGGGTTAGGGTTAGAGCATTGGGTTAGAATTATAGCATTGGGTTAGAGTTATAGCATTGGGTTAGGGTTAGAGCATTGGGTTAGAGTTATAGCATTGGGTTAGGGTTAGAGCATTGGGTTAGGGTTAGAGCATTGGGTTAGGGTTAGAGCATTGGGTTAGAGTTATAGCATTGGGTTAGGGTTAGAGCATTGGGTTAGAGTTATAGCATTGGGTTAGGGTTAGAGCATTGGGTTAGTTATAGCATTGGGTTAGGGTTAGAGCATTGGGTTAGGGTTAGAGCATTGGGTTAGGGTTAGAGCATTGGGTTAGAGTTATAGCATTGGGTTAGGGTTAGAGCATTGGGTTAGGGTTAGAGCATTGGGTTAGAGTTATAGCATTGGGTTAGGGTTAGAGCATTGGGTTAGAGTTATAGCATTGGGATAGGGTTATAGCATTGGGTTAGAGTTATAGCATTGGGTTAGGGTTAGAGCATTGGGTTAGGGTTAGAGCATTGGGTTAGGGTTAGAGCATTGGGTTAGTGTTATAGCATTGGGTTAGAGCATTGGGTTAGAGTTATAGCATTGGGTTAGGGTTAGAGCATTGGGTTAGGGTTAGAGCATTGGGTTAGAGTTATAGCATTGGGTTAGGGTTAGAGCATTGGGTTAGGGTTAGAGCATTGGGTTAGGGTTAGAGCATTGGGTTAGAATTATAGCATTGGGTTAGAGTTATAGCATTGGGTTAGGGTTAGAGCATTGGGTTAGAGTTATAGCATTGGGTTAGGGTTAGAGCATTGGGTTAGGGTTATAGCATTGGGTTAGGGTTATAACATTGGGTTAGGGTTAGAGCATTGGGTTAGGGTTAGAGCATTGGGTTAGAATTATAGCATTGGGTTAGAGTTATAGCATTGGGTTAGGGTTAGAGCATTGGGTTAGAGTTATAGCATTGGGTTAGGGTTAGAGCATTGGGTTAGGGTTAGAGCATTGGGTTAGAGCATTGGGTTAGAGTTATAGCATTGGGTTAGGGTTAGATCATTGGGTTAGAGTTAGAGCATTGGGTTAGGGTTAGGGTTAGAGCATTGGGTTAGGGTTAGAGCATTGGGTTAGGGTTAGGGTTAGAGTTATAGCATTGGGTTAGAGCATTGGGTTAGAGTTATAGCATTGGGTTAGGGTTATAGCATTGGGTTAGGGTTATAGCATTGGGTTAGAGTTATAGCATTGGGTTAGGGTTAGAGCATTGGGTTAGTGTTTAGCATTGGGTTAGAGCATTGGGTTAGAGTTATAGCATTGGGTTAGGGTTAGAGCATTGGGTTAGGGTTAGAGCATTGGGTTAGAGTTATAGCATTGGGTTAGGGTTAGAGCATTGGGTTAGAGTTATAACATTGGGTTAGGGTTAGAGCATTGGGTTAGGGTTATAGCATTGGGTTAGGGTTAGAGCATTGGGTTAGAGTTATAACATTGGGTTAGGGTTAGAGCATTGGGTTAGAGTTATAGCATTGGGTTAGGGTTAGAGCATTGGGTTAGAGTTATAACATTGGGTTAGGGTTAGAGCATTGGGTTAGAATTATAGCATTGGGTTAGAGTTATAGCATTGGGTTAGGGTTAGAGCATTGGGTTAGAGTTATAGCATTGGGTTAGAGTTATAGCATTGGGTTAGAATTATAGCATTGGGTTAGAATTATAGCATTGGGTTAGGGTTAGAGCATTGGGTTAGAGTTATAGCATTGGGTTAGAGTTAGAGCATTGGGTTAGAATTATAGCATTGGGTTAGAGTTATAGCATTGGGTTAGGGTTAGAGCATTGGGTTAGAGTTATAGCATTGGGTTAGAATTATAGCATTGGGTTAGAATTATAGCATTGGGTTAGGGTTAGAGCATTGGGTTAGAGTTAGAGCATTGGGTTAGAATTATAGCATTGGGTTAGAGTTATAGCATTGGGTTAGGGTTAGAGCATTGGGTTAGAGTTATAGCATTGGGTTAGAGTTAGAGCATTGGGTTAGGGTTAGAGCATTGGGTTAGAGTTATAGCATTGGGTTAGCGTTAGAGCATTGGGTTAGGGTTAGAGCATTGGGTTAGGGTTAGAGCATTGGGTTAGAATTATAGCATTGGGTTAGAGTTATAGCATTGGGTTAGGGTTAGAGCATTGGGTTAGAGTTATAGCATTGGGTTAGGGTTAGAGCATTGGGTTAGGGTTAGAGCATTGGGTTAGGGTTAGAGCATTGGGTTAGAGTTATAGCATTGGGTTAGGGTTAGAGCATTGGGTTAGAGTTATAGCATTGGGTTAGGGTTAGAGCATTGGGTTAGTTATAGCATTGGGTTAGGGTTAGAGCATTGGGTTAGAGTTATAGCATTGGGTTAGAGTTATTGGGTTAGGGTTAGAGCATTGGGTTAGAGTTATAGCATTGGGTTAGAGTTATAGCATTGGGTTAGGGTTAGAGCATTGGGTTAGAGTTATAGCATTGGGTTAGGGTTAGAGCATTAGAGCATTGGGTTAGGGTTAGAGCATTGGGTTAGAGTTATAGCATTGGGTTAGGGTTAGAGCATTGGGTTAGAGTTATAGCATTGGGTTAGGGTTAGAGCATTGGGTTAGTTATAGCATTGGGTTAGAGTTATAGCATTGGGTTAGGGTTAGAGCATTGGGTTAGGGTTAGATCATTGGGTTAGAGTTATAGCATTGGGTTAGGTTAGAGCATTGGGTTAGGGTTAGAGCATTGGGTTAGGGTTAGAGCATTGGGTTAGGGTTAGAGCATTGGGTTAGAGTTATAGCATTGGGTTAGGGTTAGAGCATTGGGTTAGGGTTAGAGCATTGGGTTAGGGTTAGAGCATTGGGTTAGGGTTAGAGCATTGGGTTAGAGTTATAGCATTGGGTTAGGGTTAGAGCATTGGGTTAGGGTTAGAGCATTGGGTTAGGGTTAGAGCATTGGGTTAGAGTTATAGCATTGGGTTAGGGTTAGAGCATTGGGTTAGGGTTAGAGCATTGGGTTAGGGTTAGAGCATTGGGTTAGGGTTAGAGCATTGGGTTAGAGTTATAGCATTGGGTTAGGGTTAGAGCATTGGGTTAGAGTTATAGCATTGGGTTAGGGTTATAGCATTGGGTTAGGGTTAGAGCATTGGGTTAGAGTTATAGCATTGGGTTAGGGTTAGAGCATTGGGTTAGAGTTATAGCATTGGGTTAGGGTTAGAGCATTGGGTTAGAGTTATAGCATTGGGTTAGGGTTAGAGCATTGGGTTAGAGTTATAGCATTGGGTTAGGGTTAGAGCATTGGGTTAGGGTTAGAGCATTGGGTTAGAATTATAGCATTGGGTTAGAGTTATAGCATTGGGTTAGGGTTAGAGCATTGGGTTAGAGTTATAGCATTGGGTTAGAGTTATAGCATTGGGTTAGAATTATAGCATTGGGTTAGGGTTAGAGCATTGGGTTAGAGTTATAGCATTGGGTTAGAGTTAGAGCATTGGGTTAGAATTATAGCATTGGGTTAGAGTTATAGCATTGGGTTAGGGTTAGAGCATTGGGTTAGAGTTATAGCATTGGGTTAGAATGATAGCATTGGGTTAGAATTATAGCATTGGGTTAGAGCATTGGGTTAGGGTTAGAGCATTGGGTTAGGATTAGCGCATTGGGATAGGGTTAGGGTTAGAGCATTGGGTTAGAGCATTGGGTTAGGGTTAGAGCATTGGGTTAGGGTTAGAGCATTGGGTTAGGGTTAGAGCATTGGGTTAGAGCATTGGGTTAGAGTTATAGCATTGGGTTAGGGTTAGATCATTGGGTTAGAGTTATAGCATTGGGTTAGGGTTAGGGTTAGAGCATTGGGTTAGGGTTAGAGCATTGGGTTAGGGTTAGGGTTAGAGTTATAGCATTGGGTTAGAGCATTGGGTTAGAGTTATAGCATTGGGTTAGGGTTATAGCATTGGGTTAGAGTTATAGCATTGGGTTAGGGTTAGAGCATTGGGTTAGTGTTATAGCATTGGGTTAGAGCATTGGGTTAGAGTTATAGCATTGGGTTAGGGTTAGAGCATTGGGTTAGGGTTATAGCATTGGGTTAGGGTTATAACATTGGGTTAGGGTTAGAGCATTGGGTTAGGGTTAGAGCATTGGGTTAGAATTATAGCATTGGGTTAGAGTTATAGCATTGGGTTAGGGTTAGAGCATTGGGTTAGAGTTATAGCATTGGGTTAGGGTTAGAGCATTGGGTTAGGGTTAGAGCATTGGGTTAGAGCATTGGGTTAGAGTTATAGCATTGGGTTAGGGTTAGATCATTGGGTTAGAGTTAGAGCATTGGGTTAGGGTTAGGGTTAGAGCATTGGGTTAGGGTTAGAGCATTGGGTTAGGGTTAGGGTTAGAGTTATAGCATTGGGTTAGAGCATTGGGTTAGAGTTATAGCATTGGGTTAGGGTTATAGCATTGGGTTAGGGTTATAGCATTGGGTTAGAGTTATAGCATTGGGTTAGGGTTAGAGCATTGGGTTAGTGTTATAGCATTGGGTTAGAGCATTGGGTTAGAGTTATAGCATTGGGTTAGGGTTAGAGCATTGGGTTAGGGTTAGAGCATTGGGTTAGAGTTATAGCATTGGGTTAGGGTTAGAGCATTGGGTTAGAGTTATAACATTGGGTTAGGGTTAGAGCATTGGGTTAGGGTTATAGCATTGGGTTAGGGTTAGAGCATTGGGTTAGAGTTATAACATTGGGTTAGGGTTAGAGCATTGGGTTAGAGTTATAGCATTGGGTTAGGGTTAGAGCATTGGGTTAGAGTTATAACATTGGGTTAGGGTTAGAGCATTGGGTTAGAATTATAGCATTGGGTTAGAGTTATAGCATTGGGTTAGGGTTAGAGCATTGGGTTAGAGTTATAGCATTGGGTTAGAGTTATAGCATTGGGTTAGAATTATAGCATTGGGTTAGAATTATAGCATTGGGTTAGGGTTAGAGCATTGGGTTAGAGTTATAGCATTGGGTTAGAGTTAGAGCATTGGGTTAGAATTATAGCATTGGGTTAGAGTTATAGCATTGGGTTAGGGTTAGAGCATTGGGTTAGAGTTATAGCATTGGGTTAGAATTATAGCATTGGGTTAGAATTATAGCATTGGGTTAGGGTTAGAGCATTGGGTTAGAGTTATAGCATTGGGTTAGAGTTAGAGCATTGGGTTAGAATTATAGCATTGGGTTAGAGTTATAGCATTGGGTTAGGGTTAGAGCATTGGGTTAGAGTTATAGCATTGGGTTAGAGTTAGAGCATTGGGTTAGGGTTAGAGCATTGGGTTAGAGTTATAGCATTGGGTTAGGGTTAGAGCATTGGGTTAGGGTTAGAGCATTGGGTTAGGGTTAGAGCATTGGGTTAGAATTATAGCATTGGGTTAGAGTTATAGCATTGGGTTAGGGTTAGAGCATTGGGTTAGAGTTATAGCATTGGGTTAGGGTTAGAGCATTGGGTTAGGGTTAGAGCATTGGGTTAGGGTTAGAGCATTGGGTTAGAGTTATAGCATTGGGTTAGGGTTAGAGCATTGGGTTAGAGTTATAGCATTGGGTTAGGGTTAGAGCATTGGGTTAGTTATAGCATTGGGTTAGGGTTAGAGCATTGGGTTAGGGTTAGAGCATTGGGTTAGGGTTAGAGCATTGGGTTAGAGTTATAGCATTGGGTTAGGGTTAGAGCATTGGGTTAGGGTTAGAGCATTGGGTTAGAGTTATAGCATTGGGTTAGGGTTAGAGCATTGGGTTAGAGTTATAGCATTGGGATAGGGTTATAGCATTGGGTTAGAGTTATAGCATTGGGTTAGGGTTAGAGCATTGGGTTAGGGTTAGAGCATTGGGTTAGGGTTAGAGCATTGGGTTAGTGTTATAGCATTGGGTTAGAGCATTGGGTTAGAGTTATAGCATTGGGTTAGGGTTAGAGCATTGGGTTAGGGTTAGAGCATTGGGTTAGAGTTATAGCATTGGGTTAGGGTTAGAGCATTGGGTTAGGGTTAGAGCATTGGGTTAGGGTTAGAGCATTGGGTTAGAATTATAGCATTGGGTTAGAGTTATAGCATTGGGTTAGGGTTAGAGCATTGGGTTAGAGTTATAGCATTGGGTTAGGGTTAGAGCATTGGGTTAGGGTTATAGCATTGGGTTAGGGTTATAACATTGGGTTAGGGTTAGAGCATTGGGTTAGGGTTAGAGCATTGGGTTAGAATTATAGCATTGGGTTAGAGTTATAGCATTGGGTTAGGGTTAGAGCATTGTGTTAGAGTTATAGCATTGGGTTAGGGTTAGAGCATTGGGTTAGGGTTAGAGCATTGGGTTAGAGCATTGGGTTAGAGTTATAGCATTGGGTTAGGGTTAGATCATTGGGTTAGAGTTAGAGCATTGGGTTAGGGTTAGGGTTAGAGCATTGGGTTAGGGTTAGAGCATTGGGTTAGGGTTAGGGTTAGAGTTATAGCATTGGGTTAGAGCATTGGGTTAGAGTTATAGCATTGGGTTAGGGTTATAGCATTGGGTTAGGGTTATAGCATTGGGTTAGAGTTATAGCATTGGGTTAGGGTTAGAGCATTGGGTTAGTGTTATAGCATTGGGTTAGAGCATTGGGTTAGAGTTATAGCATTGGGTTAGGGTTAGAGCATTGGGTTAGGGTTAGAGCATTGGGTTAGAGTTATAGCATTGGGTTAGGGTTAGAGCATTGGGTTAGAGTTATAACATTGGGTTAGGGTTAGAGCATTGGGTTAGGGTTATAGCATTGGGTTAGGGTTAGAGCATTGGGTTAGAGTTATAACATTGGGTTAGGGTTAGAGCATTGGGTTAGAGTTATAGCATTGGGTTAGGGTTAGAGCATTGGGTTAGAGTTATAACATTGGGTTAGGGTTAGAGCATTGGGTTAGAATTATAGCATTGGGTTAGAGTTATAGCATTGGGTTAGGGTTAGAGCATTGGGTTAGAGTTATAGCATTGGGTTAGAGTTATAGCATTGGGTTAGAATTATAGCATTGGGTTAGAATTATAGCATTGGGTTAGGGTTAGAGCATTGGGTTAGAGTTATAGCATTGGGTTAGAGTTAGAGCATTGGGTTAGAATTATAGCATTGGGTTAGAGTTATAGCATTGGGTTAGGGTTAGAGCATTGGGTTAGAGTTATAGCATTGGGTTAGAATTATAGCATTGGGTTAGAATTATAGCATTGGGTTAGGGTTAGAGCATTGGGTTAGAGTTAGAGCATTGGGTTAGAATTATAGCATTGGGTTAGAGTTATAGCATTGGGTTAGGGTTAGAGCATTGGGTTAGAGTTATAGCATTGGGTTAGAGTTAGAGCATTGGGTTAGGGTTAGAGCATTGGGTTAGAGTTATAGCATTGGGTTAGCGTTAGAGCATTGGGTTAGGGTTAGAGCATTGGGTTAGGGTTAGAGCATTGGGTTAGAATTATAGCATTGGGTTAGAGTTATAGCATTGGGTTAGGGTTAGAGCATTGGGTTAGAGTTATAGCATTGGGTTAGGGTTAGAGCATTGGGTTAGGGTTAGAGCATTGGGTTAGGGTTAGAGCATTGGGTTAGAGTTATAGCATTGGGTTAGGGTTAGAGCATTGGGTTAGAGTTATAGCATTGGGTTAGGGTTAGAGCATTGGGTTAGTTATAGCATTGGGTTAGGGTTAGAGCATTGGGTTAGAGTTATAGCATTGGGTTAGAGTTATTGGGTTAGGGTTAGAGCATTGGGTTAGAGTTATAGCATTGGGTTAGAGTTATAGCATTGGGTTAGGGTTAGAGCATTGGGTTAGAGTTATAGCATTGGGTTAGGGTTAGAGCATTGGGTTAGAGTTATAGCATTGGGTTAGGGTTAGAGCATTGGGTTAGTTATAGCATTGGGTTAGAGTTAGAGCATTGGGTTAGGGTTAGAGCATTGGGTTAGGGTTAGATCATTGGGTTAGAGTTATAGCATTGGGTTAGGGTTAGAGCATTGGGTTAGAGTTATAGCATTGGGTTAGGGTTAGAGCATTGGGTTAGTTATAGCATTGGGTTAGAGTTATAGCATTGGGTTAGGGTTAGAGCATTGGGTTAGGGTTAGATCATTGGGTTAGAGTTATAGCATTGGGTTAGGGTTAGAGCATTGGGTTAGGGTTAGAGCATTGGGTTAGGGTTAGAGCATTGGGTTAGGGTTAGAGCATTGGGTTAGAGTTATAGCATTGGGTTAGGGTTAGAGCATTGGGTTAGGGTTAGAGCATTGGGTTAGGGTTAGAGCATTGGGTTAGGGTTAGAGCATTGGGTTAGAGTTATAGCATTGGGTTAGGGTTAGAGCATTGGGTTAGGGTTAGAGCATTGGGTTAGGGTTAGAGCATTGGGTTAGAGTTATAGCATTGGGTTAGGGTTAGAGCATTGGGTTAGGGTTAGAGCATTGGGTTAGGGTTAGAGCATTGGGTTAGGGTTAGAGCATTGGGTTAGAGTTATAGCATTGGGTTAGGGTTAGAGCATTGGGTTAGAGTTATAGCATTGGGTTAGGGTTATAGCATTGGGTTAGGGTTAGAGCATTGGGTTAGAGTTATAGCATTGGGTTAGGGTTAGAGCATTGGGTTAGAGTTATAGCATTGGGTTAGGGTTAGAGCATTGGGTTAGAGTTATAGCATTGGGTTAGGGTTAGAGCATTGGGTTAGAGTTATAGCATTGGGTTAGGGTTAGAGCATTGGGTTAGGGTTAGAGCTAGAGCATTGGGTTAGAATTATAGCATTGGGTTAGAGTTATAGCATTGGGTTAGGGTTAGAGCATTGGGTTAGAGTTATAGCATTGGGTTAGAGTTATAGCATTGGGTTAGAATTATAGCATTGGGTTAGGGTTAGAGCATTGGGTTAGAGTTATAGCATTGGGTTAGAGTTAGAGCATTGGGTTAGAATTATAGCATTGGGTTAGAGTTATAGCATTGGGTTAGGGTTAGAGCATTGGGTTAGAGTTATAGCATTGGGTTAGAATGATAGCATTGGGTTAGAATTATAGCATTGGGTTAGGGTTAGAGCATTGGGTTAGAGTTATAGCATTGGGTTAGAGTTAGAGCATTGGGTTAGAATTATAGCATTGGGTTAGAGTTATAGCATTGGGTTAGGGTTAGAGCATTGGGTTAGAGTTATAGCATTGGGTTAGAGTTAGAGCATTGGGTTAGGGTTAGAGCATTGGGTTAGAGTTATAGCATTGGGTTAGGGTTAGAGCATTGGGTTAGGGTTAGAGCATTGGGTTAGAGTTATAGCATTGGGTTAGGGTTAGAGCATTGGGTTAGAATTATAGCATTGGGTTAGAGTTATAGCATTGGGTTAGGGTTAGAGCATTGGGTTAGAGTTATAGCATTGGGTTAGGGTTAGAGCATTGGGTTAGGGTTAGAGCATTGGGTTAGGGTTAGAGCATTGGGTTAGAGTTATAGCATTGGGTTAGGGTTAGAGCATTGGGTTAGAGTTATAGCATTGGGTTAGGGTTAGAGCATTGGGTTAGTTATAGCATTGGGTTAGAGTTATAGCATTGGGTTAGGGTTAGAGCATTGGGTTAGGGTTAGAGCATTGGGTTAGAGTTATAGCATTGGGTTAGGGTTAGAGCATTGGGTTAGGGTTAGAGCATTGGGTTAGGGTTAGAGCATTGGGTTAGAGTTATAGCATTGGTTTAGGGTTAGAGCATTGGGTTAGAGTTATAGCATTGGGATAGGGTTAGAGCATTGGGTTAGGGTTAGAGCATTGGGTTAGGGTTAGAGCATTGGGTTAGGGTTAGAGCATTGGGTTAGAGTTATAGCATTGGGTTAGGGTTAGAGCATTGGGTTAGGGTTAGAGCATTGGGTTAGGGTTAGAGCATTGGGTTAGAGTTATAGCATTGGGTTAGGGTTAGAGCATTGGGTTAGGGTTAGAGCATTGGGTTAGGGTTAGAGCATTGGGTTAGGGTTAGAGCATTGGGTTAGAGTTATAGCATTGGGTTAGGGTTATAGCATTGGGTTAGGGTTAGAGCATTGGGTTAGAGTTATAGCATTGGGTTAGGGTTAGAGCATTGGGTTAGAGTTATAGCATTGGGTTAGGGTTAGAGCATTGGGTTAGGGTTAGAGCATTGGGTTAGGGTTAGAGCATTGGGTTAGAGTTATAGCATTGGGTTAGGGTTAGAGCATTGGGTTAGAGTTATAGCATTGGGTTAGGGTTAGAGCATTGGGTTAGAGTTATAGCATTGGGTTAGGGTTAGAGCATTTGGTTAGAGTTATAGCATTGGGTTAGGGTTAGAGCATTGGGTTAGAGTTATAACATTGGGTTAGGGTTAGAGCATTGGGTTAGGGTTAGAGCATTGGGTTAGGGTTAGAGCATTGGGTTAGGGTTAGAGCATTGGGTTAGAGTTATAGCATTGGGTTAGGGTTAGAGCATTGGGTTAGGGTTAGAGCATTGGGTTAGGGTTAGAGCATTGGGTTAGAGTTATAGCATTGGGTTAGGGTTAGAGCATTGGGTTAGGGTTAGAGCATTGGGTTAGGGTTAGAGCATTGGGTTAGGGTTAGAGCATTGTTAGGTTTAGCATTGGGTTATAGTATAGCATTGGGTTAGGGTTATAGCATTGGGTTAGGGTTAGAGCATTGGGTTAGAGTTATAGCATTGGGTTAGGGTTAGAGCATTGGGTTAGAGTTATAGCATTGGGTTAGGGTTAGAGCATTGGGTTAGGGTTAGAGCATTGGGTTAGGGTTAGAGCATTGGGTTAGAGTTATAGCATTGGGTTAGGGTTAGAGCATTGGGTTAGAGTTATAGCATTGGGTTAGGGTTAGAGCATTGGGTTAGAGTTATAGCATTGGGTTAGGGTTAGAGCATTTGGTTAGAGTTATAGCATTGGGTTAGGGTTAGAGCATTGGGTTAGAGTTATAACATTGGGTTAGGGTTAGAGCATTGGGTTAGAATTATAGCATTGGGTTAGAGTTATAGCATTGGGTTAGGGTTAGAGCATTGGGTTAGAGTTATAGCATTGGGTTAGAGTTATAGCATTGGGTTAGAATTATAGCATTGGGTTAGGGTTAGAGTATTGGGTTAGAGTTATAGCATTGGGTTAGAGTTAGAGCATTGGGTTAGAATTATAGCATTGGGTTAGAGTTATAGCATTGGGTTAGGGTTAGAGCATTGGGTTAGAGTTATAGCATTGGGTTAGAATTATAGCATTGGGTTAGAATTATAGCATTGGGTTAGGGTTAGAGCATTGGTTTAGAGTTATAGCATTGGGTTAGAGTTAGAGCATTGGGTTAGAATTATAGCATTGGGTTAGAGTTATAGCATTGGGTTAGGGTTAGAGCATTGGGTTAGAGTTATAGCAATGGGTTAGAGTTAGAGCATTGGGTTAGGGTTAGAGCATTGGGTTAGAGTTATAGCATTGGGTTAGGGTTAGAGCATTGGGTTAGAGTTATAGCATTGGGTTAGAGTTATAGCATTGGGTTAGGGTTAGAGCATTGGGTTAGAATTATAGCATTGGGTTAGAGTTATAGCATTGGGTTAGGGTTAGAGCATTGGGTTAGAGTTATAGCATTGGGTTAGGGTTAGAGCATTGGGTTAGGGTTAGAGCATTGGGTTAGGGTTAGAGCATTGGGTTAGAGTTATAGCATTGGGTTAGAGTTAGAGCATTGGGTTAGAGTTATAGCATTGGGTTAGGGTTAGAGCATTGGGTTAGAGTTATAGCATTGGGTTAGAGTTATAGCATTGGGTTAGGGTTAGAGCATTGGGTTAGGGTTAGAGCATTGGGTTAGAGTTATAGCATTGGGTTAGGGTTAGAGCATTGGGTTAGGGTTAGAGCATTGGGTTAGAGTTATAGCATTGGTTTAGGGTTAGAGCATTGGGTTAGAGTTATAGCATTGGGATAGGGTTAGAGCATTGGGTTAGGGTTAGAGCATTGGGTTAGAGTTATAGCATTGGGTTAGGGTTAGAGCATTGGGTTAGGGTTAGAGCATTGGGTTAGAGTTATAGCATTGGGTTAGGGTTAGAGCATTGGGTTAGAATTATAGCATTGGGTTAGAGTTATAGCATTGGGTTAGGGTTAGAGCATTGGGTTAGAGTTATAGCATTGGGTTAGGGTTAGAGCATTGGGTTAGGGTTAGAGCATTGGGTTAGGGTTAGAGCATTGGGTTAGAGTTATAGCATTGGGTTAGGGTTAGAGCATTGGGTTAGAGTTATAGCATTGGGTTAGGGTTAGAGCATTGGGTTAGGGTTAGAGCATTGGGTTAGAGTTATAGCATTGGGTTAGGGTTAGAGCATTGGGTTAGAATTATAGCATTGGGTTAGAATTATAGCATTGGGTTAGGGTTAGAGCATTGGGTTAGAGTTATAGCATTGGGTTAGAGTTAGAGCATTGGGTTAGAATTATAGCATTGGGTTAGAGTTATAGCATTGGGTTAGGGTTAGAGCATTGGGTTAGAGTTATAGCATTGGGTTAGAATTATAGCATTGGGTTAGAATTATAGCATTGGGTTAGGGTTAGAGCATTGGGTTAGAGTTATAGCATTGGGTTAGAGTTAGAGCATTGGGTTAGAATTATAGCATTGGGTTAGAGTTATAGCATTGGGTTAGGGTTAGAGCATTGGGTTAGAGTTATAGCATTGGGTTAGAGTTAGAGCATTGGGTTAGGGTTAGAGCATTGGGTTAGAGTTATAGCATTGGGTTAGGGTTAGAGCATTGGGTTAGAGTTATAGCATTGGGTTAGAGTTATAGCATTGGGTTAGAGTTATAGCATTGGGTTAGGGTTAGAGCATTGGGTTAGAGTTATAGCATTGGGTTAGAGTTATAGCATTGGGTTAGGGTTAGAGCATTGGGTTAGAGTTATAGCATTGGGTTAGGGTTAGAGCATTGGGTTAGGGTTAGAGCATTGGGTTAGGGTTAGAGCATTGGGTTAGAGTTATAGCATTGGGTTAGGGTTAGAGCATTGGGTTAGAGTTATAGCATTGGGTTAGGGTTAGAGCATTGGGTTAGTTATAGCATTGGGTTAGAGTTATAGCATTGGGTTAGGGTTAGAGCATTGGGTTAGGGTTAGATCATTGGGTTAGAGTTATAGCATTGGGTTAGGGTTAGAGCATTGGGTTAGAGTTATAGCATTGGGTTAGAGTTATAGCATTGGGTTAGGGTTAGAGCATTGGGTTAGTGTTAGAGCATTGGGTTAGAGCATTGGGTTAGAGTTAGAGCATTGGGTTAGAGTTAGAGCATTGGGTTAGGGTTAAAGCATTGGGTTAGGGTTAGAGCATTGGGTTAGGGTTAGAGCATTGGGTTAGGTTTAGAGCATTGGGTTAGAGCATTGGGTTAGGGTTAGAGCATTGGGTTAGGATTAGCGCATTGGGATAGGGTTAGGGTTAGAGCATTGGGTTAGAGCATTGGGTTAGGGTTAGAGCATTGGGTTAGGGTTAGAGCATTGGGTTAGGGTTATAGCAATGGGTTAGAGTTAGAGCATTGGGTTAGGGTTAGAGCATTGGGTTAGAGTTATAGCATTGGGTTAGGGTTAGAGCATTGGGTTAGAGTTATAGCATTGGGTTAGAGTTATAGCATTGGGTTAGGGTTAGAGCATTGGGTTAGAATTATAGCATTGGGTTAGAGTTATAGCATTGGGTTAGGGTTAGAGCATTGGGTTAGAGTTATAGCATTGGGTTAGGGTTAGAGCATTGGGTTAGGGTTAGAGCATTGGGTTAGGGTTAGAGCATTGGGTTAGAGTTATAGCATTGGGTTAGAGTTAGAGCATTGGGTTAGAGTTATAGCATTGGGTTAGGGTTAGAGCATTGGGTTAGAGTTATAGCATTGGGTTAGAGTTATAGCATTGGGTTAGGGTTAGAGCATTGGGTTAGGGTTAGAGCATTGGGTTAGAGTTATAGCATTGGGTTAGGGTTAGAGCATTGGGTTAGGGTTAGAGCATTGGGTTAGAGTTATAGCATTGGTTTAGGGTTAGAGCATTGGGTTAGAGTTATAGCATTGGGATAGGGTTAGAGCATTGGGTTAGGGTTAGAGCATTGGGTTAGGGTTAGAGCATTGGGTTAGCGTTAGAGCATTGGGTTAGAGTTATAGCATTGGGTTAGGGTTAGAGCATTGGGTTAGGGTTAGAGCATTGGGTTAGGGTTAGAGCATTGGGTTAGAGTTATAGCATTGGGTTAGGGTTAGAGCATTGGGTTAGGGTTAGAGCATTGGGTTAGGGTTAGAGCATTGGGTTAGGGTTAGAGCATTGGGTTAGAGTTATAGCATTGGGTTAGGGTTAGAGCATTGGGTTAGAGTTAGAGCATTGGGTTAGAGTTATAGCATTGGGTTAGGGTTAGAGCATTGGGTTAGGGTTAGAGCATTGGGTTAGAGTTATAGCATTGGGTTAGGGTTAGAGCATTGGGATAGGGTTAGAGCATTGGGTTAGGGTTAGAGCATTGGGTTAGGGTTAGAGCATTGGGTTAGGGTTAGAGCATTGGGTTAGGGTTAGAGCATTGGGTTAGGGTTAGAGCATTGGGTTAGAGTTATAGCATTGGGATAGGGTTAGAGCATTGGGTTAGAGTTAGAGCATTGGGTTAGGGTTAGAGCATTGGGTTAGAGTTATAGCATTGGGTTAGGGTTAGAGCATTGGGTTAGAGTTATAGCATTGGGTTAGGGTTAGAGCATTGGGTTAGGGTTAGAGCATTGGGTTAGGGTTAGAGCATTGGGTTAGGGTTAGAGCATTGGGTTAGGGTTAGAGCATTGGGTTAGAGTTATAGCATTGGGTTAGGGTTAGAGCATTGGGTTAGAGTTATAGCATTGGGTTAGAGTTAGAGCATTGGTTTAGAGTTATAGCATTGGGTTAGGGTTAGAGCATTGGGTTAGGGTTAGAGCATTGGGTTAGAGTTATAGCATTCGGTTAGGGTTAGAGCATTGGGTTAGGGTTATAGCATTGGGTTAGGGTTAGAGCATTGGGTTAGGGTTATAGCATTGGGTTAGGGTTAGAGCATTGGGTTAGGGTTATAGCATTGGGTTAGGGTTAGAGCATTGGGTTAGGGTTAGAGCATTGGGTTAGGGTTAGAGCATTGGGTTAGGGTTAGAGCATTCGGTTAGAGTTATAGCATTGGGTTAGGGTTAGAGCATTGGGTTAGAGTTATAGCATTGGGTTAGGGTTATAGCATTGGGTTAGGGTTAGAGCATTGGGTTAGAGTTATAGCATTGGGTTAGGGTTAGAGCATTGGGTTAGAGTTAGAGCATTGGGTTAGAGTTATAGCATTGGGTTAGGGTTAGAGCATTGGGTTAGGGTTAGAGCATTGGGTTAGAGTTATAGCATTGGGTTAGAGTTATAGCATTGGTATAGGGTTAGAGCATTGGGTTAGGGTTAGAGCATTGGGTTAGGGTTAGAGCATTGGGTTAGAGTTATAGCATTGGGTTAGGGTTAGAGCATTGGGTTAGGGTTAGAGCATTGGGTTAGGGTTAGAGCATTGGGTTAGAGTTATAGCATTGGGATAGGGTTAGAGCATTGGGTTAGGGTTAGAGCATTGGGTTAGGGTTAGAGCATTGGGTTAGAGTTATAGCATTGGGTTAGGGTTAGAGCATTGGGTTAGGGTTAGAGCATTGGGTTAGGGTTAGAGCATTGGGTTAGAGTTATAGCATTGGGTTAGGGTTAGAGCATTGGGTTAGGGTTAGAGCATTGGGTTAGGGTTAGAGCATTGGGTTAGGGTTAGAGCATTGGGTTAGGGTTAGAGCATTGGGTTAGAGTTATAGCATTGGGTTAGGGTTATAGCATTGGGTTAGAGTTATAGCATTGGGTTAGGGTTAGAGCATTGGGTTAGGGTTAGAGCATTGGGTTAGAGTTATAGCATTGGGTTAGGGTTAGAGCATTGGGTTAGAGTTAGAGCATTGGTTTAGAGTTATAGCATTGGGTTAGGGTTAGAGCATTGGGTTAGGGTTAGAGCATTGGGTTAGAGTTATAGCATTGGGTTAGGGTTAGAGCATTGGGTTAGGGTTATAGCATTGGGTTAGGGTTAGAGCATTGGGTTAGGGTTATAGCATTGGGTTAGGGTTAGAGCATTGGGTTAGGGTTATAGCATTGGGTTAGGGTTATAGCATTGGGTTAGGGTTAGAGCATTGGGTTAGAGTTATAGCATTGGGTTAGAGTTAGAGCATTGGGTTAGGGTTATAGCATTGGGTTAGGGTTATAGCATTGGGTTAGGGTTATAGCATTGGGTTAGGGTTAGAGCATTGGGTTAGGGTTAGAGCATTGGGTTAGGGTTAGAGCATTGGGTTAGAGTTATAGCATTGGGTTAGGGTTAGAGCATTGGGTTAGAGTTATAGCATTGGGTTAGGGTTATAGCATTGGGTTAGAGTTATAGCATTGGGTTAGAGTTATAGCATTGGGCTAGAGTTATAGCATTGGGTTAGGGTTAGAGCATTGGGTTAGGGTTATAGCATTGGGTTAGGGTTATAGCATTGGGTTAGAGTTATAGCATTGGGTTAGGGTTAGAGCATTGGGTTAGGGTTATAGCATTGGGTTAGGGTTATAGCATTGGGTTAGGGTTAGAGCATTGGGTTAGGGTTATAGCATTGGGTTAGAGTTATAGCATTGGGTTAGAGTTATAGCATTGGGTTAGAGTTATAGCATTGGGTTAGAGCATTGGGTTAGGGTTATAGCATTGGGTTAGAGTTATAGCATTGGGTTAGAGTTATAGCATTGGGTTAGGGTTATAGCATTGGGTTAGGGTTATAGCATTGGGTTAGGGTTAGAGCATTGGGTTAGGGTTAGAGCATTGGGTTAGGGTTAGAGCATTGGGTTAGGGTTAGAGCATTGGGTTAGGGTTATAGCATTGGGTTAGGGTTATAGCATTGGGTTAGAGTTATAGCATTGGGTTAGAGCATTGGGTTAGAGTTATAGCATTGGGTTAGGGTTATAGCATTGGGTTAGGGTTATAGCATTGGGTTAGGGTTATAGCATTGGGTTAGGGTTATAGCATTGGGTTAGGGTTATAGCATTGGGTTAGGGTTATAGCATTGGGTTAGGGTTAGAGCATTGGGTTAGAGTTATAGCATTGGGTTAGGGTTAGAGCATTGCACACTTGGATTGTATGATATTTCCACATTATAATTTTTTTGTAATTCTTCAAGCTCTGTCAAGTTGGTTGTTGATCATTGCTAGACAGACATTTTCAAGTTTTGCCATAGATTTTCAAGTCAATTCATGTCAAAACTGGAATAAGACCACTCAGGAACATTCAATGTCGTCTTGGTAAGCAACTCCAATGTATATTTAGCCTTGTGTTTTAGGTTACAGTCATGCTGAAAGGTGAACTGTTGGAAAGCAAACTGAACCAGGTTTTTGTCTAGGATTTTTCCTGTGCTTAGCTCTATTCCATTTCTTTTTATGATAAACAAAACCTCCCTTGCCGATGACAAGCTTACCCATAACATGATTCAGCCACCACCATGCTTGAAAATATGAAGAGTGGTACTCAGTGATGTGTTGTATTAGTATTCATTATGGATCCTCAGTAGTTCCTGCCAAGACAGCAGCTACTCTTCCTGGGGTCCAGCAAAATGTAGGCAGTTCTACAATTTTAAAAACATTACAATACATTCACAGATTTCACAACACACTGTGTGCCCACAGGCCCCTACTCCACCTCTACCACATATCTACAATACAAAAACCCCAAATCACGGCTGGCGAGAAGGACATGGAAATCTGCCCACTCTTCACAGGATTTGGAGAACCCTTTATGGATGGGTGAGAGGCAGGATAACCTGAGCCCATTGCTCCCGGTGTAGGCCTCTGACAGATGGAGAAGCCTCACTCGATCCAGAGCAAGGATGGAAGGTTTGACTTCGAAATCGTAGGAGTAGGCACTGCGGCCGCAGACACAGGTACCTACAGCGACGAAGGTATAGGAAGATCAGGCTCCAGGACAGCGAAACTATTCCTAGTTTGTATCTGTTCCGGGTCTCTCTTTGGGAGTGTAGACTGCTTTGTGGGAGGCCACTGTCTTTGGCTTCCAAGGCAAACATGCGATCATTGTTCATTGCCATGCTCCTCTTGCTGTGCACCTTCGACTCCGCTATCAGATGGGGGAGCGCCGGGCAACACCAGCCAGTCGGATAACGACAAACAATAAGGCGAAGATGCATCCAACAAGCGTCCAGCCACCGGCGTAGAAAAGGTAAACATTCCACTCTGCATTTCTCCCAGTTTCTTACGTAGGCTGGCGACATGCGTGATCACGGAAACAACCTCAAACCTATAATCCTCTGCAAGCAAACAATTGTCGCATTGGAACTGTGAGTGATCAGTTTATCCTGAAACAAAGCCTAGTAGATACAGCTCCTGCTGATTTGGAACTTGCCATTTATTTCTCCAGACAGAGGGCTCTATTGGAAAACTCATCTGGGACTAACTTTTTTACATTGATGGCTAGCAGCTTAGCAGCTCTGTCAAGCAGGCTTCAACCTGTCTGTGAAGCAGGCTTCAACCTGTCTGTCAAGCAGGCTTAAACCTGTCTGTCAAGCAGGCTTCAACCGGTCTGTGAAGCAGGCTTCAACCGGTCTGTGAAGCAGGTTTCAACCTGTCTGTCAAGCTGGATTCCGGGACAAGAAATAGCAGGGTCCCAGCTCTTAAAAGCTAACCGCATCAGGGAATCCACACAAAAACAAGTTCGGTAGTAACCTAGGAGGAGAGGTACAGGGTGACTATAGCAGTCAAAGTCATTGATGAAGCAGACACCTGGTCTGTGGGATTAATACTCAGTGACAACCAAGGCCCAGGGGATATGGGGCGGTAGCACCAACTTGGGGACGGAGGAGTTGTAGAGGCAGGTGGCGATCACCACACTGATGCAGAACCAGCCCATGGGGTCCACCAAGTGCTGCCAGCTTCATGGCTCCTGTGACTTTGGGACACAGAGGGACGACGTGTCATTTCCTCCCTATCAAGCTGGGGATATGTATTGATAAACGTATTACCTCTGTTTCTGAGCACACCGGTTCTAGTGTCACGGTCGTCATAAAGAGGAGACCAAGACGCAGCGTGGTAAGCGAACATACTTATTTAATAGAAGAACAAACACTGAACAAAACTAACAGAACAACACAACAAACCATGAAGCAAGATGGCTAATGCAGAACAGGCAACTACACATAGAATAACAACCCACAACATAACCAAGGAATATGACTGCCTGAATATGGTTCCCAATCAGAGACAACGATAAGCAGCTGCCTCTGAGAACCAATCAAGGCAACCATAGACAAATAAACACCTAGACTAGATAAAACCCCTAGACAATGGAAAAACTAAAACAAACCACCCTTGTCAAACCCTGACCTAACCAAATAATAAAGAAAACAAAGACAACTAATGTCAGGGCGTCAGGACTGCGGATCCTCACCATAGGCCCCGGACTGGGTACTGTCGCCGGACGCTCTGGACTGGGCACTGTCGCCAGACGCTCTGGACTGGGTACTGTCGCCAGACGCTCTGGACTGGGTACTGTCGCCGGACGCTCTGGACTGGGCACTGTCGCCAGATGCTCTGGACTGGGTACTGTCGCCAGACGCTCTGGACTGGGTACTGTCACCAGACGCTCTGGACTGGGTACTGTCGCCAGACGCTCTGGACTGGGTACTGTCGCCGGACGCTCTGGACTGGGTACTGTCGCCGGACGCTCTGGACTGGGTACTGTCACCGGACGCTCTGGACTGGGTACTGTCGCCGGACGCTCTGGACTGGGTACTGTCGCCAGACGCTCTGGACTGGGTACTGTCGCCGGACGCTCTGGACTGGACAACAACAACACTGTCCACAGATCAAGGCCCATCTCCAGCATTACATTTACATTTACATTTAAGTCATTTAGCAGACGCTCTTATCCAGAGCGACTTACAAATTGATCTGTGGACAGTATGTGGACAGTTGTGTTTGGTATATGGTATTTTATTAGGATCCCCATTAGCTGTTTCAAAAGCAGCAGCTTCTCTTCCTGGGGTCCACACAGAACATGAAACATAATACAGAATTACATAATACAGAACATCATTAGACAAGAACAGCTTAAAAACAGAACTACAAACATTTAAAAAGGCACACACAGCCTCCATATCAATACATACACACACAGCCTCCATATCAATACATACACACACAGCCTCCATATCAATACATACACACACAGCCTCCATATCAATACATACACACAGCCTCCATATCAATACATACACACACAGCCTCCATATCAATACATACACACACATAGCCTCCATATCAATACATTCACACACAGCCTCCATATCAATACATTCACACACAGCCTCCATATCAATACATACACACACAGCCTCCATATCAATACATACACACACACAGCCTCCATATCAATACATACACACACACCCTCCATATCAATACATACACACACAGCCTCCATATCAATACATACACACACAGCCTCCATATCAATACATACACACAGCCTCCATATCAATACATACACACAGCCTCCATATCAATACATACACAGAGCTGTCTGGTGGGGTAAGTGTGTTCTGGACCTGGGGACTGGGAAAAGACCCCTGGTGGCATGTCAGGTGAGGTAAGTGTGTTCTGGACCTGGGGACTGGGAAAAGACCCTGGTGGCATGTCAGGTGGGGTAAGTGTGTTCTCGACCTGGGGACTGTGAAAAGACCCCTGGTGGCATGTCAGGTGGGGTAAGTGTGTTCTCGACCTGGGGACTGTGAAAAGACCCCTGGTAGCATGTCTGCTGGGGTAAGTGTGTGTGTCAGAGCTGTCTGGTGGGGTAAGTGTGTGTGTCAGGGCTGTGTGTGAATTGACTGCAAACAAATTGGGATTTTCAACACATGAATGTTTCTTATAAAAGCAGAAGTGATGCAGTCAGTCTCTACTCAACTCTTAGCCAAGAGAGACTGGCAGCATAGTATTTATATCAGCCCTCTGATTACAATTAAGAGCAATACGTGCCCATATGCTGTGGGCCAGCTGCAGCTTAACTAGGTCTTTCCTTGCAGCACTGGACCACACGACTGGACAATAATCAAGATTAGACTAAACTAGAGCCTGCAGATCTTATTTTTATGTTGTATATCACATCATTCTAATACATTATGTTGTATATCACATCATGTTGTATATCACATCATTCTAATACATCATGTTGTATATCACATCATTCTAATATATTATGTTGTATATCACATCATGTTGTATATCACATCATTCTAATATATTATGTTGTATATCACATCATTCTAATATATTATGTTGTATATCACATCATGTTGTATATCACATCATTCTAATACATTATGTTGTATATCACATCATGTTGTATATCACATCATTCTAATACATTATGTTGTATATCACATCATGTTGTATATCACATCATTCTAATATATTATGTTGTATATCACATCATTCTAATACATTATGTTGTATATCACATCATGTTGTATATCACATCATTCTAATACATTATGTTGTATATCACATCATTCTAATATATCATGTTGTATATCACATCATTCTAATATATTATGTTGTATATCACATCATTCTAATACATTATGTTGTATATCACATCATTCTAATACATTATGTTGTATATCACATCATTCTAATA
Organism: Oncorhynchus gorbuscha; assembly: GCF_021184085.1. Taxonomy (NCBI): domain Eukaryota; kingdom Metazoa; phylum Chordata; class Actinopteri; order Salmoniformes; family Salmonidae; genus Oncorhynchus; species Oncorhynchus gorbuscha. The sequence goes on from NC_060177.1 coordinate 685,681, forward strand.
CATCATGTTGTATATCACATCATGTTGTATATCACATCATTCTAATACATCATGTTGTATATCACATCATTCTAATATATTATGTTGTATATCACATCATGTTGTATATCACATCATTCTAATACATCATGTTGTATATCACATCATTCTAATACATTATGTTGTATATCACATCATTCTAATACATCATGTTGTATATCACATCATGTTGTATATCACATCATTCTAATACATCATGTTGTATATCACATCATTCTAATACATTATGTTGTATATCACATCATGTTGTATATCACATCATTCTAATACATTATGTTGTATATCACATCATTCTAATATATCATGTTGTATATCACATCATTCTAATACATTATGTTGTATATCACATCATTCTAATACATCATGTTGTATATCACATCATTCTAATACATTATGTTGTATATCACATCATTCTAATACATTATGTTGTATATCACATCATTCTAATACATTATGTTGTATATCACATCATTCTAATACATTATGTTGTATATCACATCATGTTGTATATCACATCATTCTAATACATTATGTTGTATATCACATCATGTTGTATATCACATCATGTTGTATATCACATCATTCTAATACATTATGTTGTATATCACATCATGTTGTATATCACATCATTCTAATATATTATGTTGTATATCACATCATGTTGTATATCACATCATTCTAATACATTATGTTGTATATCACATCATTCTAATATATTATGTTGTATATCACATCATTCTAATACATTATGTTGTATATCACATCATGTTGTATATCACATCATTCTAATACATTATGTTGTATATCACATCATTCTAATATATTATGTTGTATATCACATCATTCTAATACATTATGTTGTATATCACATCATTCTAATATATTATGTTGTATATCACATTATGTTGTATATCACATCATGTTGTATATCACATCATTCTAATACATTATGTTGTATATCACATCATTCTAATACATTATGTTGTATATCACATCATTCTAATACATTATGTTGTATATCACATCATTCTAATATATTATGTTGTATATCACATTATGTTGTATATCACATCATTCTAATATATTATGTTGTATATCACATCATTCTAATACATTATGTTGTATATCACATTATGTTGTATATCACATCATTCTAATATATTATGTTGTATATCACATCATTCTAATATATTATGTTGTATATCACATCATGTTGTATATCACATCATTCTAATACATTATGTTGTATATCACATCATTCTAATACATTATGTTGTATATCACATCATTCTAATACATTATGTTGTATATCACATCATTCTAATACATTATGTTGTATATCACATCATTCTAATATATTATGTTGTATATCACATTATGTTGTATATCACATCATTCTAATATATTATGTTGTATATCACATCATGTTGTATATCACATCATTCTAATACATTATGTTGTATATCACATCATGTTGTATATCACATCATTCTAATATATTATGTTGTATATCACATCATTCTAATACATTATGTTGTATATCACATCATGTTGTATATCACATCATTCTAATATATTATGTTGTATATCACATCATTCTAATATATTATGTTGTATATCACATCATTCTAATATATTATGTTGTATATCACATCATGTTGTATATCACATCATTCTAATACATTATGTTGTATATCACATCATTCTAATATATCATGTTGTATATCACATCATGTTGTATATCACATCATTCTAATACATCATGTTGTATATCACATCATTCTAATACATTATGTTGTATATCACATCATTCTAATATATTATGTTGTATATCACATCATTCTAATATATTATGTTGTATATCACATCATTCTAATATATTATGTTGTATATCACATCATGTTGTATATCACATCATTCTAATACATCATGTTGTATATCACATCATTCTAATACATTATGTTGTATATCACATCATTCTAATATATTATGTTGTATATCACATCATTCTAATACATCATGTTGTATATCACATCATTCTAATATATTATGTTGTATATCACATCATGTTGTATATCACATCATTCTAATACATCATGTTGTATATCACATCATTCTAATATATTATGTTGTATATCACATCATGTTGTATATCACATCATTCTAATACATTATGTTGTATATCACATCATTCTAATATATTATGTTGTATATCACATCATGTTGTATATCACATCATTCTAATACATCATGTTGTATATCACATCATTCTAATATATTATGTTGTATATCACATCATGTTGTATATCACATCATGTTGTATATCACATCATTCTAATACATTATGTTGTATATCACATCATGTTGTATATCACATCATTCTAATACATCATGTTGTATATCACATCATTCTAATATATTATGTTGTATATCACATCATGTTGTATATCACATCATGTTGTATATCACATCATTCTAATACATTATGTTGTATATCACATCATTCTAATATATTATGTTGTATATCACATCATTCTAATATATTATGTTGTATATCACATCATGTTGTATATCACATCATTCTAATACATTATGTTGTATATCACATCATTCTAATATATTATGTTGTATATCACATCATGTTGTATATCACATCATTCTAATACATTATGTTGTATATCACATCATTCTAATATATTATGTTGTATATCACATCATTCTAATATATTATGTTGTATATCACATCATTCTAATACATTATGTTGTATATCACATCATTCTAATATATTATGTTGTATATCACATCATTCTAATACATTATGTTGTATATCACATCATGTTGTATATCACATCATTCTAATATATTATGTTGTATATCACATCATTCTAATACATTATGTTGTATATCACATCATTCTAATATATTATGTTGTATATCACATCATTCTAATATATTATGTTGTATATCACATCATTCTAATATATTATGTTGTATATCACATCATGTTGTATATCACATCATTCTAATACATTATGTTGTATATCACATCATTCTAATATATTATGTTGTATATCACATCATGTTGTATATCACATCATTCTAATACATTATGTTGTATATCACATCATTCTAATATATTATGTTGTATATCACATCATTCTAATACATCATGTTGTATATCACATCATGTTGTATATCACATCATTCTAATATATCATGTTGTATATCACATCATTCTAATATATCATGTTGTATATCACATCATGTTGTATATCACATCATGTTGTATATCACATCATGTTGTATATCACATCATTCTAATACATTATGTTGTATATCACATCATTCTAATATATTATGTTGTATATCACATTATGTTGTATATCACATCATGTTGTATATCACATCATTCTAATATATCATGTTGTATATCACATCATGTTGTATATCACATCATTCTAATATATTATGTTGTATATCACATCATTCTAATATATTATGTTGTATATCACATCATGTTGTATATCACATCATTCTAATATATTATGTTGTATATCACATCATGTTGTATATCACATCATTCTAATATATTATGTTGTATATCACATCATGTTGTATATCACATCATTCTAATATATTATGTTGTATATCACATCATGTTGTATATCACATCATTCTAATATATTATGTTGTATATCACATCATTCTAATATATTATGTTGTATATCACATCATGTTGTATATCACATCATTCTAATATATCATGTTGTATATCACATCATTCTAATACATTATGTTGTATATCACATTATGTTGTATATCACATCATTCTAATATATCATGTTGTATATCACATTATGTTGTATATCACATCATTCTAATACATTATGTTGTATATCACATCATGTTGTATATCACATCATGTTGTATATCACATCATGTTGTATATCACATCATGTTGTATATCACATCATTCTAATATATTATGTTGTATATCACATCATGTTGTATATCACATCATGTTGTATATCACATCATTCTAATATATCATGTTGTATATCACATCATTCTAATATATCATGTTGTATATCACATCATTCTAATATATCATGTTGTATATCACATCATTCTAATATATCATGTTGTATATCACATTATGTTGTATATCACATCATTCTAATACATTATGTTGTATATCACATCATTCTAATATATCATGTTGTATATCACATCATTCTAATATATCATGTTGTATATCACATTATGTTGTATATCACATCATTCTAATATATTATGTTGTATATCACATCATTCTAATATATTATGTTGTATATCACATCATTCTAATACATTATGTTGTATATCACATCATTCTAATATATTATGTTGTATATCACATCATGTTGTATATCACATCATTCTAATATATTATGTTGTATATCACATAATTCTAATACATTATGTTGTATATCACACCATGTTGTATATCACATCATTCTAATACATTATGTTGTATATCACATCATTCTAATACATTATGTTGTATATCACATCATTCTAATACATTATGTTGTATATCACATCATGTTGTATATCACATCATGTTGTATATCACATCATTCTAATATATTATATTGTATATCACATCATTCTAATACATTATGTTGTATATCACATCATTCTAATACATCATGTTGTATATCACATCATTCTAATACATTATGTTGTATATCACATCATTCTAATATATTATGTTGTATATCACACCATGTTGTATATCACATCATTCTAATACATTATGTTGTATATCACATCATTCTAATATATTATGTTGTATATCACACCATGTTGTATATCACATCATTCTAATACATTATGTTGTATATCACATCATGTTGTATATCACATCATTCTAATATATTATGTTGTATATCACATCATTCTAATATATTATGTTGTATATCACATCATTCTAATACATTATGTTGTATATCACATCATTCTAATATATTATGTTGTATATCACATCATTCTAATACATTATGTTGTATATCACACCATGTTGTATATCACATCATTCTAATACATTATGTTGTATATCACATCATTCTAATATATTATGTTGTATATCACATCATTCTAATACATTATGTTGTATATCACATCATTCTAATATATTATGTTGTATATCACATCATGTTGTATATCACATCATTCTAATACATTATGTTGTATATCACATCATTCTAATATATTATGTTGTATATCACATCATTCTAATATATTATGTTGTATATCACATCATGTTGTATATCACATCATTCTAATACATCATGTTGTATATCACATCATTCTAATATATTATGTTGTATATCACATCATGTTGTATATCACATCATTCTAATACATTATGTTGTATATCACATCATTCTAATATATTATGTTGTATATCACATCATTCTAATATATTATGTTGTATATCACATCATGTTGTATATCACATCATTCTAATACATCATGTTGTATATCACATCATTCTAATATATTATGTTGTATATCACATCATGTTGTATATCACATCATTCTAATACATTATGTTGTATATCACATCATTCTAATATATTATGTTGTATATCACATCATTCTAATATATTATGTTGTATATCACATCATTCTAATACATTATGTTGTATATCACATCATTCTAATATATTATGTTGTATATCACATCATTCTAATACATTATGTTGTATATCACATCATGTTGTATATCACATCATTCTAATATATTATGTTGTATATCACATCATTCTAATACATTATGTTGTATATCACATCATTCTAATATATTATGTTGTATATCACATCATTCTAATATATTATGTTGTATATCACATCATTCTAATATATTATGTTGTATATCACATCATGTTGTATATCACATCATTCTAATATATTATGTTGTATATCACATCATTCTAATATATTATGTTGTATATCACATCATGTTGTATATCACATCATGTTGTATATCACATCATGTTGTATATCACATCATGTTGTATATCACATCATTCTAATACATTATGTTGTATATCACATCATTCTAATATATTATGTTGTATATCACATTATGTTGTATATCACATCATGTTGTATATCACATCATTCTAATATATCATGTTGTATATCACATCATTCTAATATATTATGTTGTATATCACATCATGTTGTATATCACATCATTCTAATATATTATGTTGTATATCACATCATGTTGTATATCACATCATTCTAATATATTATGTTGTATATCACATCATGTTGTATATCACATCATTCTAATATATTATGTTGTATATCACATCATTCTAATATATTATGTTGTATATCACATCATTCTAATATATTATGTTGTATATCACATCATGTTGTATATCACATCATTCTAATATATCATGTTGTATATCACATCATTCTAATATATTATGTTGTATATCACATCATTCTAATATATCATGTTGTATATCACATTATGTTGTATATCACATCATTCTAATATATTATGTTGTATATCACATCATGTTGTATATCACATCATTCTAATATATCATGTTGTATATCACATCATTCTAATATATCATGTTGTATATCACATCATTCTAATATATTATGTTGTATATCACATCATGTTGTATATCACATCATTCTAATATATCATGTTGTATATCACATCATTCTAATATATCATGTTGTATATCACATCATGTTGTATATCACATCATTCTAATACATTATGTTGTATATCACATCATTCTAATATATCATGTTGTATATCACATCATTCTAATATATCATGTTGTATATCACATCATTCTAATATATTATGTTGTATATCACATCATTCTAATATATCATGTTGTATATCACATTATGTTGTATATCACATCATGTTGTATATCACATCATTCTAATATATTATGTTGTATATCACATCATTCTAATACATTATGTTGTATATCACATCATTCTAATACATTATGTTGTATATCACATCATGTTGTATATCACATCATGTTGTATATCACATCATTCTAATATATTATGTTGTATATCACATCATGTTGTATATCACATCATTCTAATATATTATGTTGTATATCACATAATTCTAATACATTATGTTGTATATCACATCATTCTAATACATTATGTTGTATATCACATCATGTTGTATATCACATCATTCTAATATATTATATTGTATATCACATCATTCTAATACATTATGTTGTATATCACATCATTCTAATACATCATGTTGTATATCACATCATTCTAATACATTATGTTGTATATCACATCATTCTAATATATTATGTTGTATATCACACCATGTTGTATATCACATCATTCTAATACATTATGTTGTATATCACATCATTCTAATATATTATGTTGTATATCACACCATGTTGTATATCACATCATTCTAATACATTATGTTGTATATCACATCATGTTGTATATCACATCATTCTAATATATTATGTTGTATATCACATCATTCTAATATATTATGTTGTATATCACATCATTCTAATACATTATGTTGTATATCACATCATTCTAATATATTATGTTGTATATCACATCATTCTAATACATTATGTTGTATATCACACCATGTTGTATATCACATCATTCTAATACATTATGTTGTATATCACATCATTCTAATATATTATGTTGTATATCACATCATTCTAATACATTATGTTGTATATCACATCATTCTAATATATTATGTTGTATATCACATCATGTTGTATATCACATCATTCTAATACATTATGTTGTATATCACATCATGTTGTATATCACATCATTCTAATACATTATGTTGTATATCACATCTGTCATGTTTTGTCTTAGATTGTCTTGTCATTATGCTTTCCCTTCTGTTCGTTTCCCCCTGCTGGTCTTATTAGGTTCGTTCCCTTTTTCTATCCCTCTCTCTCCCCTCCCTCTCTCTCCTCTCTCTATCGTTCCGTTCCTGCTCCCAGCTGTTCCTATTCCCCTAATCATCATTTAGTCTTCCCACACCTGTTCCTTATCTTTTCCCCTGATTAGAGTCCCTATTTCTTCCCTTGTTTTCCGTTCCTGTCCTGTCGGATCCTTGTCTATTGTTCACCGTGCTGTGTCTATGTATTGCCCTGTCGTGTCGTGTTTCCCTCAGATGCTGCGTGGTGAGCAGGTGTCTGAGTCTGCTACGTTCAAGTGCCTTCCCGAGGCAACCTGCAGTTCTTGATCAAGTCTCCAGTCTGTTCTCGTCATTACGAGTAGTATTATGCCTTTTGTTTGTAAAGTAACTTTACTGGATTAAAAACTCTGTTTTCGCCAAGTCGCTTTTGGGTCCTCATTCACCTGCATAACAGAAGGATCCGACCAAGGAATGGACCCAGCGACTACAGATGCTCGTAACACTGCCGTCGAGATCCAAGGAGCCATGCTCGGCAGACACGAGCAGGAATTGTCTGCTGCTCGCCATGCCGTGGAGAACCTGGCCGCTCAGGTTTCCGACCTCTCTGGACAGTTCCAGAGTCTTCGTCTCGTGCCACCTGTTACTTCCTGGCCTGCCGAGCCTCCGGAACCTAGGGCTAATAACCCACCTTGCTACTCCGGGCAGCCCACGGAGTGCCGCTCCTTTCTCACCCAGTGTGATATTGTGTTCTCTCTCCAACCCAACACATACTCTAGCGAGAGAGCTCGGGTTGCTTACGTCATTTCACTCCTTACTGGCCGGGCTCGAGAGTGGGGCACAGCTATCTGGGAGGCAAGGGCTGATTGTTCTAACAATTACCAGAACTTTAAAGAGGAGATGATTCGGGTTTTTGACCGTTCAGTTTTTGGTAGGGAGGCTTCTAGGGCCCTGGCTTCCCTATGCCAAGGTGATCGATCCATAACGGATTACTCTATAGAGTTTCGCACTCTTGCTGCCTCTAGTGACTGGAACGAGCCGGCGCTGCTCGCTCGTTTTCTGGAGGGACTCCACGCAGTGGTCAAAGATGAGATTCTCTCTCGGGAGGTTCCTTCCAGTGTGGACTCTTTGATTGCTCTCGCCATCCGCATAGAACAACGGGTAGATCTTCGTCACCAAGCTCGTGGAAGAGAGCTCGCGTCAACGGTGTTTCCCTGCTCCGCATCGCAACCATCTCCCTCCTCTGGCTCAGAGACTGAGCCCATGCAGCTGGGAGGTATTCGCATCTCGACCAAGGAGAGGGAACGGAGGATCACCAACCGCCTGTGCCTCTATTGCGGATTTGATGGACATTTTGTCAATTCATGTCCAGTAAAAGGCCAGAGCTCATCAGTAAGCGGAGGGCTACTGGTGAGCGCTACTACTCAGGTCTCTTCATCTAGATCCTGTACTACTATGTCGGTCCATCTACGCTGGACCGGTTCGGGTGCTACATGCAGTGCCTTGATTGACTCTGGGGCTGAGGGTTGTTTCATGGACGAAGCATGGGCTCGGATACATGACATTCCTTTCAGACAGTTAGACAAGCCTACGCCCATGTTTGCCTTAGATGGTAGTCATCTTCCCAGTATCAGATTTGAGACACTACCTTTAACTCTCACAGTATCTGGTAACCACAGTGAGACTATTTCTTTTTTGATTTTTCGTTCACCTTTTACACCTGTTGTTTTGGGTCATCCCTGGCTAGTATGTCATAATCCTTCTATTAATTGGTCTAGTAATTCTATCCTATCCTGGAACGTTTCTTGTCATGTGAAGTGTTTAATGTCTGCCATCCCTCCCATTTCTTCTGTCCCCACTTCTCAGGAGGAACCTGGCGATTTGACAGGAGTGCCGGAGGAATATCATGATCTGCGCACGGTCTTCAGTCGGTCCCGAGCCAACTCCTTCCTCCTCACCGGTCGTATGATTGTAGTATTGATCTCCTTCCGGGGACCACTCCTCCTCGAGGTAGACTATACTCTCTGTCGGCTCCCGAACGTAAGGCTCTCGAGGATTATTTATCTGTGTCTCTTGACGCCGGTACCATAGTGCCTTCTTCCTCTCCGGCCGGGGCGGGGTTCTTTTGTTAAGAAGAAGGACGGTACTCTGCGCCCTGCGTGGATTATCGAGGGCTGAATGACATAACGGTTAAGAATCGTTATCCGCTTCCCCTTATGTCATCAGCCTTCGAGATTCTGCAGGGAGCCAGGTGCTTTACTAAGTTGGACCTTCGTAACGCTTACCATCTCGTGCGCATCAGAGAGGGGGACGAGTGGAAAACGGCGTTTAACACTCCGTTAGGGCATTTTGAGTACCGGGTTCTGCCGTTTGGTCTCGCCAATGCGCCAGCTGTTTTTCAGGCATTAGTTAATGATGTTCTGAGAGACATGCTGAACATCTTTGTTTTTGTCTATCTTGACGATATCCTGATTTTTTCACCGTCACTCGAGATTCATGTTCAGCACGTTCGACGTGTTCTACAGCGCCTTTTAGAGAATTGTCTCTACGTAAAGGCTGAGAAGTGCTCTTTTCATGTCTCCTCCGTTACTTTTCTCGGTTCCGTTATTTCCGCTGAAGGCATTCAGATGGATTCCGCTAAGGTCCAAGCTGTCAGTGATTGGCCCGTTCCAAGGTCACGTGTCGAGTTGCAGCGCTTTTTAGGTTTCGCTAATTTCTATCGGCGTTTCATTCGTAATTTCGGTCAAGTTGCTGCCCCTCTCACAGCTCTTACTTCTGTCAAGACGTGTTTTAAGTGGTCCGGTTCCGCCCAGGGAGCTTTTGATCTTCTAAAAGAACGTTTTACGTCCGCTCCTATCCTCGTTACTCCTGACGTCACTAGACAATTCATTGTCGAGGTTGACGCTTCAGAGGTAGGCGTGGGAGCCATTCTATCCCAGCGCTTCCAGTCTGACGATAAGGTTCATCCTTGCGCTTATTTTTCTCATCGCCTGTCGCCATCTGAGCGCAACTATGATGTGGGTAACCGTGAACTGCTCGCCATCCGCTTAGCCCTAGGCGAATGGCGACAGTGGTTGGAGGGGCGACCGTTCCTTTTGTCGTTTGGACAGACCATAAGAACCTTGAGTACATCCGTTCTGCCAAACGACTTAATGCCCGTCAAGCTCGTTGGGCGTTGTTTTTCGCTCGTTTCGAGTTTGTGATTTCTTACCGTCCGGGTAGCAAAAACACCAAGCCTGATGCCTTATCCCGTCTGTTTAGTTCTTCTGTGGCTTCTACTGATCCCGAGGGGATTCTTCCTTATGGGCGTGTTGTCGGGTTGACAGTCTGGGGAATTGAAAGACAGGTTAAGCAAGCACTCACGCACACTGCGCGCCGCGCGCTTGTCCTAGTAACCTCCTTTTCGTTCCTGTTTCCACTCGTCTGGCTGTTCTTCAGTGGGCTCACTCTGCCAAGTTAGCTGGTCATCCCGGTGTTCGAGGCACTCTTGCGTCTATTCGCCAGCGCTTTTGGTGGCCGACTCAGGAGCGTGACACGCACCGTTTCGTGGCTGCTTGTTCGGACTGCGCGCAGACTAAGTCGGGTAACTCTCCTCCTGCCGGTCGTCTCAGACCGCTCCCCATTCCTTCTCGACCATGGTCTCACATCGCCTAGACTTCATTACCGGTCTGCCTTTGTCTGCGGGGAAGACTGTGATTCTTACGGTTGTCGATAGGTTCTCTAAGGCGGCACATTTCATTCCCCTCGCTAAACTTCCTTCCGCTAAGGAGACGGCACAAATCATTATCGAGAATGTGTTCAGAATTCATGGCCTCCCGTTAGACGCCGTTTCAGACAGAGGCCCACAATTCACGTCACAGTTTTGGAGGGAGTTCTGTCGTTTGATTGGTGCGTCCGTCAGTCTCTCTTCCGGGTTTCATCCCCAGTCTAACGGTCAAGCAGAGAGGGCCAATCAGACGATTGGTCGCATACTACGCAGCCTTTCTTTCAGAAACCCTGCGTCTTGGGCAGAACAGCTCCCCTGGGCAGAATACGCTCACAACTCGCTTCCTTCGTCTGCTACCGGGTTATCTCCGTTTTAGAGTAGTCTGGGTTACCAGCCTCCTCTGTTCTCATCCCAGCTTGCCGAGTCCAGCGTTCCCTCCGCTCAAGCGTTTGTCCAACGTTGTGAGCGCACCTGGAGGAGGGTGAGGTCTGCACTTTGCCGTTACAGGGCACAGACTGTGAGAGCCGCCAATAAACGCAGGATTAAGAGTCCAAGGTATTGTTGCGGCCAGAGAGTGTGGCTTTCCACTCGCAACCTTCCTCTTACGACAGCTTCTCGTAAGTTGACTCCGCGGTTCATTGGTCCGTTCCGTGTCTCCCAGGTCGTCAATCCTGTCGCTGTGCGACTGCTTCTTCCGCGACATCTTCGTCGCGTCCATCCTGTCTTCCATGTCTCCTGTGTCAAGCCCTTTCTTCGCACCCCCGTTCGTCTTCCCTCCCCCTCCCGTCCTTGTCGAGAGCGCACCTATTTACAAGGTACGTAAGATCATGGACATGCGTTCTCGGGGACGGGGTCACCAATACTTAGTGGATTGGGAGGGTTACGGTCCTGAGGAGAGGAGTTGGGTTCCGTCTCGGGACGTGCTGGACCGTTCACTTATTGATGATTTCCTCCGTTGCCGCCAGGATTCCTCCTCGAGTGCGCCAGGAGGCGCTCGGTGAGTGGGGGTACTGTCATGTTTTGTCTTAGATTGTCTTGTCATTATGCTTTCCCTTCTGTTCGTTTCCCCCTGCTGGTCTTATTAGGTTCGTTCCCTTTTTCTATCCCTCTCTCTCCCCCTCCCTCTCTCTCCTCTCTCTATCGTTCCGTTCCTGCTCCCAGCTGTTCCTATTCCCTAATCATCATTTAGTCTTCCCACACCTGTTCCTTATCTTTTCCCCTGATTAGAGTCCCTATTTCTTCCCTTGTTTTCCGTTCCTGTCCTGTCGGATCCTTGTCTATTGTTCACCGTGCTGTGTCTATGTATTGCCCTGTCGTGTCGTGTTTCCCTCAGATGCTGCGTGGTGAGCAGGTGTCTGAGTCTGCTACGTTCAAGTGCCTTCCCGAGGCAACCTGCAGTTCTTGATCAAGTCTCCAGTCTGTTCTCGTCATTACGAGTAGTATTATGCCTTTTGTTTGTAAAGTAACTTTACTGGATTAAAAACTCTGTTTTCGCCAAGTCGCTTTTGGGTCCTCATTCACCTGCATAACAACATCATGTTGTATATCACATCATTCTAATATATTATGTTGTATATCACATCATGTTGTATATCACATCATTCTAATATATTATGTTGTATATCACATCATTCTAATATATTATGTTGTATATCACATCATGTTGTATATCACATCATTCTAATACATCATGTTGTATATCACATTATGTTGTATATCACATCATGTTGTATATCACATCATGTTGTATATCACATCATTCTAATACATTATGTTGTATATCACATCATTCTAATACATCATGTTGTATATCACATCATTCTAATATATTATGTTGTATATCACATCATTCTAATATATTATGTTGTATATCACATTATGTTGTATATCACATCATTCTAATATATTATGTTGTATATCACATTATGTTGTATATCACATCATGTTGTATATCACATCATTCTAATATATTATGTTGTATATCACATCATGTTGTATATCACATCATTCTAATACATCATGTTGTATATCACATTATGTTGTATATCACATCATGTTGTATATCACATCATGTTGTATATCACATCATTCTAATACATTATGTTGTATATCACATCATTCTAATATATTATGTTGTATATCACATCATGTTGTATATCACATCATTCTAATACATCATGTTGTATATCACATCATGTTGTATATCACATCATTCTAATACATCATGTTGTATATCACATCATTCTAATACATCATGTTGTATATCACATCATGTTGTATATCACATCATTCTAATACATTATGTTGTATATCACATCATTCTAATATATTATGTTGTATATCACATCATGTTGTATATCACATCATTCTAATACATCATGTTGTATATCACATTATGTTGTATATCACATCATGTTGTATATCACATCATGTTGTATATCACATCATTCTAATACATTATGTTGTATATCACATCATTCTAATATATTATGTTGTATATCACATCATGTTGTATATCACATCATTCTAATATATTATGTTGTATATCACATCATTCTAATATATTATGTTGTATATCACATCATGTTGTATATCACATCATTCTAATATATTATGTTGTATATCACATCATTCTAATATATTATGTTGTATATCACATCATTCTAATACATTATGTTGTATATCACATCATTCTAATACATTATGTTGTATATCACATCATTCTAATACATTATGTTGTATATCACATCATGTTGTATATCACATCATTCTAATATATTATGTTGTATATCACATCATGTTGTATATCACATCATTCTAATATATTATGTTGTATATCACATCATGTTGTATATCACATCATTCTAATATATTATGTTGTATATCACATCATTCTAATACATTATGTTGTATATCACATCATGTTGTATATCACATCATTCTAATATATTATGTTGTATATCACATCATTCTAATACATTATGTTGTATATCACATCATGTTGTATATCACATCATGTTGTATATCACATCATGTTGTATATCACATCATTCTAATATATTATGTTGTATATCACATCATGTTGTATATCACATCATGTTGTATATCACATCATGTTGTATATCACATCATTCTAATATATTATGTTGTATATCACATCATGTTGTATATCACATCATGTTGTATATCACATCATGTTGTATATCACATCATGTTGTATATCACATCATGTTGTATATCACATCATTCTAATATATTATGTTGTATATCACATCATGTTGTATATCACATCATGTTGTATATCACATCATGTTGTATATCACATCATGTTGTATATCACATCATTCTAATATATTATGTTGTATATCACATCATTCTAATACATTATGTTGTATATCACATCATGTTGTATATCACATCATTCTAATATATTATGTTGTATATCACATCATGTTGTATATCACATCATGTTGTATATCACATCATTCTAATACATTATGTTGTATATCACATCATTCTAATATATTATGTTGTATATCACATCATTCTAATATATTATGTTGTATATCACATCATGTTGTATATCACATCATTCTAATATATTATGTTGTATATCACATCATGTTGTATATCACATCATTCTAATACATTATGTTGTATATCACATCATTCTAATATATTATGTTGTATATCACATCATTCTAATACATTATGTTGTATATCACATCATGTTGTATATCACATCATGTTGTATATCACATCATTCTAATATATTATGTTGTATATCACATCATGTTGTATATCACATCATTCTAATACATCATGTTGTATATCACATCATTCTAATACATTATGTTGTATATCACATCATTCTAATATATTATGTTGTATATCACATCATGTTGTATATCACATCATTCTAATATATTATGTTGTATATCACATCATTCTAATATATTATGTTGTATATCACATCATGTTGTATATCACATCATTCTAATATATTATGTTGTATATCACATCATGTTGTATATCACATCATTCTAATATATTATGTTGTATATCACATCATGTTGTATATCACATCATTCTAATATATTATGTTGTATATCACATCATGTTGTATATCACATCATTCTAATATATTATGTTGTATATCACATCATGTTGTATATCACATCATGTTGTATATCACATCATTCTAATATATTATGTTGTATATCACATCATGTTGTATATCACATCATTCTAATATATTATGTTGTATATCACATCATTCTAATACATTATGTTGTATATCACATCATTCTAATACATCATGTTGTATATCACATCATTCTAATACATTATGTTGTATATCACATCATGTTGTATATCACATCATTCTAATACATTATGTTGTATATCACATTATGTTGTATATCACATCATTCTAATATATTATGTTGTATATCACATCATTCTAATACATCGTTCTGGTAAAGGTAGTCTGGTAAACAGGTAGTCTGGTAAACAGGTCTGGGACAAGGTAGTCTGGTAAACAGGTAGTCTGGTAAACAGGTAGTCTGGTAAACAGGTAGTCTGGTAAACAGGTCCAGGACAAGGTAGTCTGGTAAACAGGTCCAGTACAAGGTAGTCTGGTAAACAGGTAGTCTGGTAAACAGGTAGTCTGGTAAACAGGTCCAGGACAAGGTAGTCTGGTAAATATGTCTGGGACAAGGTAGTCTGGTAAACAGGTAGTCTGGTAAACAGGTCCAGGACAAGGTAGTCTGGTAAACAGGTCCAGTACAAGGTAGTCTGGTAAACAGGTAGTCTGGTAAACAGGTAGTCTGGTAAACAGGTCCAGGACAAGGTAGTCTGGTAAATATGTCTGGGACAAGGTAGTCTGGTAAACAGGTAGTCTGGTAAACAGGTAGTCTGGTAAACAGGTAGTCTGGTAAACAGGTCCAGGACAAGGTAGTCTGGTAAACAGGTCCAGTACAAGGTAGTCTGGTAAACAGGTCCAGGACAAGGTAGTCTGGTAAACAGGTAGTCTGGTAAACAGGTCCAGGACAAGGTAGTCTGGTAAACAGGTCCAGTACAAGGTAGTCTGGTAAACAGGTAGTCTGGTAAACAGGTCCAGGACAAGGTAGTCTGGTAAACAGGTCCAGGACAAGGTAGTCTGGTAAACAGGTAGTCTGGTAACCAGGTCCAGGACAAGGTAGTCTGGTAAACAGGTCCAGGACAAGGTAGTCTGGTAAACAGGTCCAGGACAAGGTAGTCTGGTAAACAGGTAGTCTGGTAAACCGGTAGTCTGGTAAACAGGTAGTCTGGTAACCAGGTCCAGGACAAGGTAGTCTGGTAAACAGGTCCAGGACAAGGTAGTCTGGTAAACATGTCTGGGACAAGGTAGTCTGGTAAACAGGTCTGGCACAAGGTAGTCTGGTAAACAGGTAGTCTGGTAAACAGGTAGTCTGGTAAACAGGTCCAGGACAAGGTAGTCTGGTAAACAGGTCTGGGACAAGGTAGTCTGGTAAACAGGTAGTCTGGTAAACAGGTAGTCTGGTAAACAGGTCTGGGACAAGGTAGTCTGGTAAACAGGTAGTCTGGTAAACAGGTCTGGGACAAGGTAGTCTGGTAAACAGGTCCAGTACAAGGTAGTCTGGTAAACAGGTAGTCTGGTAAACAGGTAGTCTGGTAAACAGGTCTGGGACAAGGTAGTCTGGTAAACAGGTCCAGGACAAGGTAGTCTGGTAAACAGGTAGTCTGGTAAACAGGTAGTCTGGTAAACAGGTCCAGGACAAGGTAGTCTGGTAAACAGGTCCAGGACAAGGTAGTCTGGTAAACAGGTAGTCTGGTAAACAGGTAGTCTGGTAAACAGGTAGTCTGGTAAACAGGTCCAGGACAAGGTAGTCTGGTAAACAGGTCCAGTACAAGGTAGTCTGGTAAACAGGTAGTCTGGTAAACAGGTAGTCTGGTAAACAGGTCCAGGACAAGGTAGTCTGGTAAACAGGTCCAGGACAAGGTAGTCTGGTAAACAGGTAGTCTGGTAAACAGGTAGTCTGGTAAACAGGTAGTCTGGTAAACAGGTCCAGGACAAGGTAGTCTGGTAAACAGGTCCAGTACAAGGTAGTCTGGTAAACATGTCTGGGACAAGGTAGTCTGGTAAACAGGTAGTCTGGTAAACAGGTCCAGTACAAGGTAGTCTGGTAAACAGGTAGTCTGGTAAACAGGTAGTCTGGTAAACAGGTCCAGGACAAGGTAGTCTGGTAAACAGGTCCAGTACAAGGTAGTCTGGTAAACAGGTCCAGTACAAGGTAGTCTGGTAAACAGGTCCAGGACAAGGTAGTCTGGTAAACAGGTAGTCTGGTAAACAGGTCCAGGACAAGGTAGTCTGGTAAACAGGTCCAGTACAAGGTAGTCTGGTAAACAGGTCCAGGACAAGGTAGTCTGGTAAACAGGTAGTCTGGTAAACAGGTAGTCTGGTAAACATGTCTGGGACAAGGTAGTCTGGTAAACAGGTCTGGGACGAGGTAGTCTGGTAAACAGGTCAGTTTTCCATAGCAGCAGGCAGAACAGTAAATCAGACCGGTGCGCGTGTGAAAGAGCATTATATATTATTATCTGGAAAATGACTCCATTCAGCTTTTATGGTGACAATAACACCCTCATTTGCTGTGTGCTTTGGAGTATTGGAATTAGGCCAAGACAGTATCTAAGGAAATATCAACGCATTGATCACATGTCTTTGGAGGGGTTGGAATTAGGCCAAGACAGTATCTAAGGAAATATCAACGCATTGATCACATGTCTTTGGAGTATTGGAATTTGGCCAAGACAGTATCTAAGGAAATATCAACGCATTGATCACATGTCTTTGGAGGGGCTGGCAGAATTTTCTTTTGCTTCATCCGGAACCTACATTCAGTGGTGTAAAGTACTTAAAATACTTTAAAGCACTTTAGGCATTTTTGGGGGTATCTGTACTTTATTATTTATATATTATTTAAACTTTTACTTTTACTTCACTACATTCCTAATGAAAATAATGTACCATTTTCTCCATAATTTTTCACTGATACTCAAAAGTACTCGGTACATTTTGACAGGAAAATGGTCTAATTCACACACTTATTAAGATAACATCCCTAGTCATCCCCACTGCCTCTGATCTGGAGGACTCACTAAACAGATAACATCCCTGGTCATCCCTACTGCCTCTGATCTGGCGAACTCACTAAACAGAGAACATCCCTGGTCATCCCTACTGCCTCTGATCTGGCGGACTCACTAAACAGAGAACATCCATTTAAGTCATTTAGCAGACGCTCTTATCCAGAGCGACTTACAAATTGGTGCAATCACCTTATGACATCCAGTGGGACAGTCACTTAACAATAGTGCATCTAAAACTTAGGGGGGGTGGGGTGAGAGGGATTACTTAACCTATCCTAGGTATTCCTTAAAGAGGTGGGGTTTCAGGTGTCTCCGGAAGGTGGTGATTGACTCCGCTGTCCTGGCGTCGTGAGGGAGTTTGTTCCACCATTGGGGGGCCAGGGCAGCGAACAGTTTTGACTGGGCTGAGCGGGAGCTGTACTTCCTCAGTGGTAGGGAGGCGAGCAGGCCAGAGGTGGATGAACGCAGTGCCCTTGTTTGGGTGTAGGGCCTGATCAGAGCCTGGAGGTACTGAGGTGCCGTTCCCCTCACAGCTCCGTAGGCAAGCACCATGGTCTTGTAGCGGATGCGAGCTTCAACTGGAAGCCAGTGGAGAGAACGGAGGAGCGGGGTGACGTGAGAGAACTTGGGAAGGTTGAACACCAGACGGGCTGCGGCGTTCTGGATGAGTTGAAGGGGTTTAATGGCACAGGCAGGGAGCCCAGCCAACAGCGAGTTGCAGTAATCCAGACGGGAGATGACAAGTGCCTGGATTAGGACCTGCGCCGCTTCCTGTGTGAGGCAGGGTCGTACTCTGCGGATGTTGTAGAGCATGAACCTACAGGAACGGGCCACCGCCTTGATGTTAGTTGAGAACGACAGGGTGTTGTCCAGGATCACGCCAAGGTTCTTGGCGCTCTGGGAGGAGGACACAATGGAGTTGTCAACCGTGATGGCGAGATCATGGAACGGGCAGTCCTTCCCGGGAGGAAGAGCAGCTCCGTCTTGCCGAGGTTCAGCTTGAGGTGGTGATCCGTCATCCACACTGATATGTCTGCCAGACATGCAGAGATGCGATTCGCCACCTGGTCATCAGAAGGGGGAAAGGAGAAGATTAATTGTGTGTCGTCTGCATAGCAATGATAAGAGAGACCATGTGAGGTTATGACAGAGCCAAGTGACTTGGTGTATAGCGAGAATAGGAGAGGGCCAAGAACAGAGCCCTGGGGGACACCAGTGGTGAGAGCGCGTGGTGAGGAGACAGATTCTCGCCACGCCACCTGGTAGGAGCGACCTGTCAGGTAGGACGCAATCCAAGCGTGGGCCGCGCCGGAGATGCCCAACTCGGAGAGGGTGGAGAGGAGGATCTGATGGTTCACAGTATCGAAGGCAGCCGATAGATCTAGAAGGATGAGAGCAGAGGAGAGAGAGTTAGCTTTAGCAGTGCGGAGCGCCTCCGTGATACAGAGGAGAGCAGTCTCAGTTGAATGACTAGTCTTGAAACCTGACTGATTTGGATCAAGAAGGTCATTCGGAGAGAGATAGCGGGAGAGCTGGCCAAGGACGGCACGTTCAAGAGTTTTGGAGAGAAAAGAAAGAAGGGATACTGGTCTGTAATTGTTGACATCGGAGGGATCGAGTGTAGGTTTTTTCAGAAGGGGTGCAACTCTCGCTCTCTTGAAGACGGAAGGGACGTAGCCAACGGTCAGGGATGAGTTGATGAGCGAGGTGAGGTAAGGGAGAAGGTCTCCGGAAATGGTCTGGAGAAGAGAGGAGGGGATAGGGTCAAGCGGGCAGGTTGTTGGGCGGCCGGCCGTCACAAGACGCGAGATTTCATCTGGAGAGAGAGGGGAGAAAGAGGTCAGAGCACAGGGTAGGGCAGTGTGAGCAGAACCAGCGGTGTCGTTTGACTTAGCAAACGAGGATCGGATGTCGTCGACCTTCTTTTCAAAATGGTTGACGAAGTCATCTGCAGAGAGGGAGGAGGGGGGGGAGGGGGCGGAGGATTCAGGAGGGAGGAGAAGGTGGCAAAGAGCTTCCTAGGGTTGGAGGCAGAAGCTTGGAATTTAGCGTGGTAGAAAGTGGCTTTAGCAGCAGAGACAGAGGAGGAAAATGTAGAGAGGAGGGAGTGAAAGGATGCCAGGTCCGCAGGGAGGCGAGTTTTCCTCCATTTCCGCTCGGCTGCCCGGAGCCCTGTTCTGTGAGCTCGCAATGAGTCATCGAGCCACGGAGCGGGAGGGGAGGACCGAGCCGGCCTGGAGGATAGGGGACATAGAGAGTCAAGGGATGCAGAGAGGGAGGAGAGGAGGGTTGAGGAGGCAGAATCAGGAGATAGGTGGGAGAAGGTTTGAGCGGAGGGAAGAGATGATAGGATGGAAGAGGAGAGAGTAGCGGGGGAGAGAGAGCGAAGGTTGGGACGGCGCGATACCATCCGAGTAGGGGCAGTGTGGGAGGTGTTGGATGAGAGCGAGAGGGAAAAGGATACAAGGCAGTGGTCGGAGACTTGGAGGGGAGTTGCAATGAGGTTAGTGGAAGAACAGCATCTAGTAAAGATGAGGTCGAGCGTATTGCCTGCCTTGTGAGTAGGGGGGGAAGGTGAGAGGGTGAGGTCAAAAGAGGAGAGGAGTGGAAAGAAGGAGGCAGAGAGGAAAGAGTCAAAGGTAGACGTGGGGAGGTTAAAGTCGCCCAGAACTGTGAGAGGTGAGCCGTCCTCAGGAAAGGAGCTTATCAAGGCATCAAGCTCATTGATGAACTCTCCGAGGGAACCTGGAGGGCGATAAATGATAAGGATGTTAAGCTTGAAAGGGCTATCCCTGGTCATCCCTACTGCCTCTGATCTGGCGGACTCACTGAACACACATGCTTCATCTGTAAAGAATGTCTGAGTGTTGAAGCCCCTGGTTATCCTTAAATTTAAAAACCAAGCAAGTCTGGTTTGCTTAAACTAAGGAATTTTTAATGATTCATACATTTACTTTTGATACATAAGTTTATTTCAAACAAATACTTTTAGTCAAGTAGGATTTTAAGTAGGATTTTACTGGGTGACTTTCATAATGACTTTAATCATTTTCTATTAAGGTATCCATACTTTTACTCAGTGCTTAATTTGTCAATCGGGAGGTGCGGGAACAAAAAGTGAGTGTGACTCTGAGGTAATCTCCTTTATAATAAAGCATTATTATCATTGCTTTAGCGTAGTGGCATAGAGTAGTTGTGTACAGGCGCTTGCAGAAGTTGCGAACATGGGGATTTGTTTGTAGCCTGGGGTCCAGGAAACATGTGGCATTTTTATAAACTAATTTCATGCAATTCTACATGACGGAATCTTTTTTAATCAATCAATAAATAAATTGGACACTGTGCTATCTAACCTCCAATCGAGCTTCAATGCCATACAACACTCCTTCCGTGGCCTCCAACTGCTCTTACACGCTAGTAAAACCAAATGCATGCTTTTCAACCGATCGCTGCCTGCACCCGCATGCCCGACTAGCATCACCACACTGGATGGCTCCGACCTTGAATATGTGGACACCTATAATTACCTAGGTGTCTGGCTAGAATGCAAACTCTCCTTCCAGACCCATATCAAACATCTCCAATCGAAAATCAAATCAAGAATCGGCTTTCTATTCCGCAACAAAGCCTCCTTCACTCACGCTGCCAAGCTTACCCTAGTAAAACTGACTATCCTACCGATCCTCGACTTCGGCGACGTCATCTACAAAATTGCTTCCAACACTCTACTCAGCAAACTGGATGCAGTTTATCACAGTGCCATCCGTTTTGTCACTAAAGCACCTTATATTACCCACCACTGCGACTTGTATGCTCTAGTCGGCTGGCCCTCGCTACATATTCGTCGCCAGACCCACTGGCTTCAGGTCATCTACAAGGCCATGCTAGGCAAAGCTCCACCTTATCTCAGCTCACTGGTCACGATGGCAACACCCATCCGTAGCACGCGCTCCAGCAGGTGTATCTCATTGATCATCCCTAAAGCCAACACCTCATTCGGCCGCCTTTCGTTCCAGTACTCTGCTGCCTGTGACTGGAACGAATTGCAAAAATCGCTGAAGTTGGAGACTTTTATCTCCCTCACCAACTTCAAACATCAGCTAGCTGAGCAGCTAACCGATCACTGCAGCTGTATATAATCTATTGGTAAATAGCACACCCATTTTCACCTACCTCACCCCCACAGTTTTTATTTATTTACTTTTCTGCTCTTTTGCACACCAATATCTCTACCTGTACATGATCATTTATCACTTCAGTGTTAATCTGCAATATTGTAATTATTCGCCTACCTCCTCATGCCTTTTGCACACATTGTATATAGACTCCCCTTTTTTTCTCTGTGTTATTGACTTGTTAATTGTTTACTCCATGTGTAACTCTGTGTTGTCTGTTCACACTGCTATGCTTTATCTTGGCCAGGTCGCAGTTGCAAATGAGAACCTGTTCTCAACTAGCCTACCTGGTTAAATAAAGGTGAAATAAATAAAAAATATTTTAAAAAATGTCACAAAGTGCTCTACGGAAACCCAGCCTAAAACACAAAACAGAAAGCAATGCAGATGTAGAAGCACGGTGGCTAGGTAAAACTTCCTAGTAAGGCCTAGAAAGGCAGGAAAAAACCTAGAGAGGAACCAGGCTCTGAGGGGTGGCCAGTCGTCTTCTGGTTTTGCCGGGTTGAGATTGAACATCTTGGCCATGTGCTGTTATAAACATTCATAGATGTCCAGCAGGGTCAAATAATAATAATCCCAGTGGTTGTAGAGGGTGCAACAGGTCAGCACCTCATCAGTACTTTTAATACCCTGGTATCGATGGATGATCACGCAGATAGTCTTTCTGCTCCCGTAGGAGCTAATACATGGTCAGCTCTATCGTCCCTCCCAGTGGTTGTAGAGGGAGCTAATACATGGTCAGCTCTATCGTCCCTCCCAGTGGTTGTAGAGGGAGCTAATACATGGTCAGCTCTATCGTCCCTCCCAGTGGTTGTAGAGGGAGCTAATACATGGTCAGCTCTATCGTCCCTCCCAGTGGTTGTAGAGGGAGCTAATACATGGTCAGCTCTATCGTCCCTCCCAGTGGTTGTAGAGGGTGCAACAGGTCAGCACCTCATCAGTACTTTTAATACCCTGGTATCGATGGCTGATCACGCAGATAGTCTTTCTGCTCCCGTAGGTGGCGTCTGTGATGTTTTCTATGATGGATTTGCCTGTGAAATACAGTTGGAAATAAAGTATTTGTAAACAGTGATTTATTGCGTCCCACTGCTGGCCTGCCTCAGACGCTAAGCAGGGTCGGTCCTGGTTGGTAGGTTTGACCTGACGAAGATCCTTTTCAGATGGAAACGTCAATAAAGCAGGGAATTGGGAGCTTTCACAGTGTTCATGTTCTTTACTCAGTCCTGGTTGGTCCAGGAGACCAGATGCTGCTGGAAGTGGAGTTGGGGGGCCAGTAGGAGGCACCCTTTCCTCTGGTCTAAAAAATATATCCCAATGCCCCAGGGCAGTGATTGGGGACATTGCCCTGTGTAGGGTGCTGTCTTTTGGATCGGACTTTAAAAGGGTGTCCTGACAAAATTCCCAATCTGGCCCTAATACAATCCCCAGTTTCCAATTGGCTCATTCATCCCCCCTCCTCTCCTCTGTAACTATTCCCCAGGTCGCTGCTGTAAAATATGTTTTCAGTTAACTTACCTGGTAAAATAAGGGTTCAATAAAATGTGGTGATGTTTTGTCTGTGGCTCAACACATGGCAGACCAGCAACTGGATATAGTCTTAACAATGTGGCTCCGTTTTCAACACATGGCAGACCAGGAACTGGATATAGTCTTAACAATGTGGTGATGTTTTCAGACCAGGAACTGGATATAGTCTTAACAATGTGGTGATGTTTTCAGACCAGGAACTGGATATAGTCTTAACAATGTGGTGATGTTTTCAGACCAGGGACTGGATATAGTCTTAACAATGTGGTGATGTTTTCAGACCAGGAACTGGATATAGTGTTAACAATGTGGTGATGTTTTCAGACCAGGAACTGGATATAGTCTTAACAATGTGGTGATGTTTTCAGACCAGGAACTGGATATAGTCTTAACAATGTGGTGATGTTTTCAACACATGGCAGGCCAGGAACTGGATATAGTGTTAACAATGTGGTGATGTTTTCAGACCAGGAACTGGATATAGTCTTAACAATGTGGTGATGTTTTCAGAACAGGAACTGGATATAGTCTTAACAATGTGGTGATGTTTTCAACACATGGCAGGCCAGGAACTGGATATAGTGTTAACAATGTGGTGATGTTTTCAGACCAGGAACTGGATATAGTCTTAACAATGTGGTGATGTTTTCAGACCAGGAACTGGATATAGTCTTAACAATGTGGTGATGTTTTCAACACATGGCAGGCCAGGAACTGGATATAGTCTTAACAATGTGGTGATGTTTTCAACACATGGCAGACCAGGAACTGGATATAGTCTTAACAATGTGGTGATGTTTTCAGAACAGGAACTGGATATAGTCTTAACAATGTGGTGATGTTTTCAACACATGGCAGGCCAGGAACTGGATATAGTGTTAACAATGTGGTGATGTTTTCAGACCAGGAACTGGATATAGTCTTAACAATGTGGTGATGTTTTCAACACATGGCAGGCCAGGAACTGGATATAGTCTTAACAATGTGGTGATGTTTTCAACACATGGCAGACCAGGAACTGGATATAGTCTTAACAATGTGGTGATGTTTTCAACACATGGCAGACCAGGAACTGGATATAGTCTTAACAATGTGGTGATGTTTTCAGACCAGGAACTGGATATAGTCTTAACAATGTGGTGATGTTTTCAGACCAGGAACTGGATATAGTCTTAACAATGTGGTGATGTTTTCAGACCAGGGACTGGATATAGTCTTAACAATGTGGTGATGTTTTCAGACCAGGAACTGGATATAGTCTTAACAATGTGGTGATGTTTTCAGACCAGGAACTGGATATAGTCTTAACAATGTGGTGATGTTTTCAGACAAGGAACTGGATATAGTCTTAACAATGTGGTGATGTTTTCAGACCAGGAACTGGATATAGTCTTAACAATGTGGTGATGTTTTCAGACCAGGAACTGGATATAGTCTTAACAATGTGGTGATGTTTTCAGACCAGGAACTGGATATAGTCTTAACAATGTGGTGATGTTTTCAGACCAGGAACTGGATATAGTCTTAACAATGTGGTGATGTTTTCAGACCAGGAACTGGATATAGTCTTAACAATGTGGTGATGTTTTCAACACATGGCAGGCCAGGAACTGGATATAGTCTTAACAATGTGGTGATGTTTTCAGACCAGGAACTGGATATAGTCTTAACAATGTGGTGATGTTTTCAGACCAGGAACTGGATATATTCTTAACAATGTGGTGATGTTTTCAGACCAGGAACTTCAATGTCAAAATTGCTCTGAATAGTCATTTTCCAGAGGGTCTGAATACTTATGTAAATAAGGTATTTCAGTTTTATTTTTTTAATTGCATAAATGTCTAAAAACCTGTTTTCGCTTTGTCATTATGGGATATTGCGTGTAGATTGATGAGAACATGTTTTTATTTCATCCATTTTTGAATAAGGCTGTTACCTCAATCCGAAATTACATTTAAATTTCAATCGTGCTGGAATGCGGCCCTTCCACGGTTCCAGAATGAATCTAGCCTAAACCCCCTAGAATTAGAATGAGTGACCCAATTCAACATATATTCGATGTTGGTTCAATGTCATTTAATTAACAATGTTCCGACAGACATAAATACAAATAAAATTGTTAAAAATACGATTCTAGTTGGTTTAGCCACGGAAAAAGGCAGGAACCTTCGTGCTAGCCATGATTGGCTGAGATATTGGATGAGCTGGATTTGCCGGGAGAAGAGTGTGGATTGGTCTGCAATGTCGCATGCTTCTGTCTATAACGTCAGCTGCTCAGTATGTGTTGATAGTCATTTCTACCGCGCTGTTTTTGAAAGATATAACGTTAGCCATCGAGAACTACAAAATTTTTGCTACTTTGATGCCCTGAATTTAGCAGGCCCTATCAACAGATCATTTGGAAAAAGTGATTGGCTACTTTCTGTACACGCCCGGTCAGTGTGAACCGGAGTGACTTGACACAACGCTGACCAAACAAGATGTAGCTACAAACAGAACAGAGTTAAATATTTGCCGTGAAGCGTTCACCCATATATACGGGTAAGAGTCTAGCTACATTTTCACATATTCCAAGTTTCTAATTTGGTCAGAAAGTAATTTTCATTGCAGGTTAAAGCGTACTGTTCGCTAGCTAACGTTACATGTATGATCTGTGTAGTAATATTATTCAAATCAGAAATGCATTTGCATTGTTAGTTATAGCTGCAACAGTGTATGTTAAGAGGAGGCAGCGGGTTAAACAGCTAAACCACCCTAGGCCATAATCTCATGTCATTATCTATCTGTTATTATAATGTCATTATCTAGTTATAGCTGCAACAGTGTATGTTAAGAGGAGGCAGCGGGTTAAACAGCTAAACCACCCTAGGCCATAATCTCATGTCATTATCTATCTGTTATTATAATGTCATTATCTAGTTATAGCTGCAACAGTGTATGTTAAGAGGAGGCAGCGGGTTAAACAGCTAGACCACCCTAGGCCATAATCTCATGTCATTATCTATCTGTTATTATAATGTCATTATCTATCTATATGATTATAATGTCATTATCTATATTATTATAATGTCATTATCTATATTAGTATAATGTCATTATCTATATTATTATAATGTCATTATCTATTTGTATTATTATAATGTCATTATCTATCTATATTATTATAATGTCATTATCTATATTATTATAATGTCATTATCTATATTAGTATAATGTCATTATCTATATTATTATAATGTCATTATCTATCTATATTATTATAATGTCATTATCTATATTATTATCTATATTATCATAATGTCATTATCTATATTATTAGAATGTCATGATCTATGTTATTATAATGTCATTATCTATATTATTATAATGTCATTATCTATATTATTATAATGTCATTATCTATATTATTATAATGTCATTATCTATATTATTATAATGTCGTTATCTATATGATTATAATGTCATTATCTATCTATATTATTATAATGTCATTATTTATATTATTATAATGTCATTATCTATATTATTATAATGTCATTATCTATCTATATTATTATAATGTCATTATTTATATTATTATGACATTATCTATATTATTATAATGTCATTATCTATATTATTATAATGTCATTATCTATATTATTATAATGTCATGATCTATATTATTATAATGTCATTATTTATATTATTATAATGTCATTATCTATATTATTATAATGTCATTATCTATATTATTATAATGTCATGATCTATGTTATTATAATGTCATTATTTATATTATTATAATGTCATTATCTATATTATTATAATGTCATTATCTATATTATTAACATGTTCCTCTCTAGGTTTCTTCCTAGGTTTTGGCCTTTCTAGGGAGTTTTTCCTAGCCACCGTGCTTTTACACCTGCATTGTTTGCTGTTTGGGGTTTTAGGCTGGGTTTCTGTACAGCACTTTGAGATATCAGCTGATGTACGAAGGGCTATATAAATAAATTTGATTTGATTATTATAATGTCATTATCTATATTATTATAATGTCATTATCTATATTATTATAATGTCATTATCTATATTATTATAATGTCATTATCTATATTATTATAATGTCGCTATCTATATGATTATAATGTCATTATCTATCTATGTTATTATAATGTCATTATTTATATTATTATTATGTCATTATCTATCTATATTATTATAATGTCATTATTTATATTATTATGTCATTATCTATATTATTATAATGTCATTATTTATATTATTATAATGGCATTATCTATATTATTATAATGTCATTATCTATCTATATTATTATAATGTCATTATTTATATTATTATGTCATTATCTATATTATTATAATGTCATTATTTATATTATTATGTCATTATCTATATTATTATAATGTCATTATTTATATTATAATGTCATTATCTATATTATTATAATGTCATTATTTATATTATTATAATGGCATTATCTATATTATTATAATGTCATTATCTATATTATTATAATGTCATTATTTATATTATAATGTCATTATCTATATTATTATAATGTCATTATCTATATTATTATAATGTCATTATTTATATTATTATAATGTCATTATCTATATTATTATAATGTCATTATCTATATTATTATAATGTCATTATTTATATTATTATGTCATTATCTATATTATTATAATGTCATTATTTATATTATTATGTCATTATCTATATTATTATAATGTCATTATTTATATTATAATGTCATTATCTATATTATTATAATGTCATTATTTATATTATTATAATGGCATTATCTATATTATTATAATGGCATTATCTATCTGTTATTATTATAATGGCATTATCTATCTATATTATTATAATGGCATTATCTATCTATATTATTATAATGGCATTATCTATATATATTATTATAATGTCAGTATTTATATTATTATAATGTAATTATTTATATTATTATAATGGCATTATCTATATTATTATAATGTCATTATCTATTTATGTTATTGTAATGGCATTATCTATATGTTATTATAATATCATCTATCTATGCTATAATAACAAGAGGAGGCAGTGGGTTAAACCGCTAGACCACCCTAGGCCATAATGTCATGTCATTATCTATATTATTATAATGGCATTATATATCTGTTATTATTATGCCATTATATATGTATATTATTATAATGTCATTATCTATATTATTATAATGTCATCATCTATTTATATTATAATGTCATTATCTATTTATATTATTAGAATGACATTATCTATCTATATTATTATAATGTCATTATCTATCTATATAATTATAATGTCATTATTTATCTATGTTATAATAACATGTCATTATATATGTATATTATTATAATGTCATTATCTATTTATATTAGTATAATGTCATTATCTATCTATATTATTATAATGTCATTATCTATTTATATTATTAGAATGACATTATCTATCTATATTATTATGATGTCATTATCTATCTATATTATTATAATGTCATTATCTATCTATATAATTATAATGTCATTATTTATCTATGTTATAATAACATGTCATTATATATGTATATTATTATAATGTCATTATCTATTTATATTAGTATAATGTCATTATCTATCTATATTATTATAATGTCATTATCTATCTATGCTATAATACCATGTCATTATCTATCTATATTATTATAATGTCATTATCTATCTATATTATTATAATGTCATTATCTATCTATATAATTATAATGTCATTATTTATCTATGTTATAATAACATGTCATTATATATGTATATTATTATAATGTCATTATCTATTTATATTAGTATAATGTCATTATCTATCTATATTATTATAATGTCATTATCTATTTATATTATTAGAATGACATTATCTATCTATATTATTATGATGTCATTATCTATCTATATTATTATAATGTCATTATCTATCTATATAATTATAATGTCATTATTTATCTATGTTATAATAACATGTCATTATATATGTATATTATTATAATGTCATTATCTATTTATATTATTATAATGTCATTATCTATATTATTATAATGGCATTATCTATCTGTTATTATTATAATGGCATTATCTATCTATATTATTATAATGTCATTATCTATATTATTATAATGTCAGTATTTATATTATTATAATGTCATTATCTATTTATATTATTATAATGTCATTATTTATCTATGCTATAATAACACGTAATTATCTATTTATATTATTATAATGTCATTATCTATTTATATTATTATAATGTCATTATCTATCTATGCTATAATACCATGTCATTATCTATCTATATTATTATAATGTCATTATCTATCTATATTATTATACTGTCATTATCTATCTGTTATTATAATGTCATTATCTATCTATGCTATAATAACATGTCATTATCTATCTATATTATTATAATGTCATTATCTATCTATATTATAATGTCATTATCTATCTGTTATTATGTCATTATCTATCTATATTATAATGTCATTATCTATCTATATTATAATGTCATTATCTATCTATGTTATTAAACTGTCAATATTTATCTATCTGTTATTATGTCATTATCAATCTATATTATATATATATTTTAATTTGGACTGTACACTTGTTTATTCCATGTGTAACTCTGTGTTGTTTGTGTCACACTGCTTTGCTTTATCTTTGCCAGGTATCAGTTGTAAATGAGAACTTGTTCTCAACTAGCTTACCTGGTTAAATAAAGGTGAACGCTATTATACTGTCATTATCTGTCTATGTTATTATAATGACATTATCTATCTTGTCTGATAGATAGTGTTTGCTTTGAATTGAATCATGGTAATGTTACCGTGGTAACATTTATTTTAAATGGTGCATAGCTGAAAAGGGGCCATGGGATTGAATCCCGACCTTAGTATGACTGTGAGAGGTTGACTGTAAGAGAATGTATGACTATAAGAGGGGATGGATGGAAGAGCTCCTTTCATATGCCCAACAATGCCATCTGCCGGACAGGAAGGGAAATACTGTATGTCATAAACAGAAACCTCTCTTTTTATTGAACAATAACAATATATTGTTCAATATAAAATATTTTTCAACAGGAACTTAATATATTATTTCTAGTATAATACTGTAATAGAACATCAGACAGTAGCCTATAAATACTGTGTTGCAGTAAGGAGGACCAACAGGGCAGAGTAAAAACTAAAATAGTATTTAATGTATTTACAATGAACATACAATCATGTCATATTTTACAAGTCATATACAGAACTTAACATTGTTAAATATAAATGTATGCATTTTGAAAAAAGGTCAAATAAGTTGAAGCATTTGGGACATCTAAAA
The DNA here is from genome assembly GCF_021184085.1 of Oncorhynchus gorbuscha. Classification (NCBI taxonomy): domain Eukaryota; kingdom Metazoa; phylum Chordata; class Actinopteri; order Salmoniformes; family Salmonidae; genus Oncorhynchus; species Oncorhynchus gorbuscha. Next base: position 717,662 of record NC_060177.1, read on the forward strand.
GTCTGACATGTTTAAAATACAGGAAGAGGATATTTTCATATTTCAATGCTTTTTGTTTTAAAAGATTTCCTGCAACGTGCCATGAGCTTTTGGTGTATATCACCTTCTAACGCGAGCCAACACCCCACTGCCCCGTTCAACCTTAATGAACCTGGTCAGCCCAGTGTTCCCCTTCAACCTTAATGAACCTGGTCAGCCCAGGGTTCCCCTTCAACCTTAATGAACCTGGTCAGGTCAGGGTTCCCCTTCAACCTTAATGAACCTGGTCAGCCCAGGGTTCCCCTTCAACCTTTATGAACCTGGTCAGCCCAGGGTTCCCCTTCAACCTTTATGAACCTGGTCAGCCCAGGGTTCCCCTTCAAACCAGAGCTGTGTTCACCACAGGGTTGGTGTCCATTACATTTAAATTCCAGGCAATTCAAAAAGTAAACCAAATTCCAATTCCAAATGGTCCTTATCAAAAAGCATAGTAGAGAATTGGAATTTCACTGTACTTCCTTGAAGATGCAGTCCGGGGATGGAATTACAACAACAAATAAACATATCATACTAAATGGATGATGTAGTACACAAAACACTAGCTAACTACCATCAGGTCTTAATGGCCTGGTACTCAGGGCACTATTGTCCCTCCATCAGGTCTTAATGGCCTGGTACTCAGGACCCTATTGTCCCTCCATCAGGTCTTAATGGCCTGGTACTCAGGGCTCTATCGTCCCTCCATCAGGTCTTAATGGCCTGGTACTCAGGGCTCTATTGTCCCTCCATCAGGTCTTAATGGCCTGGTACTCAGGGCTCTATAGTCCCTCCATCAGGTCTTAATGGCCTGGTACTCAGGGCTCTATTGTCCCTCCATCAGGTCCTAATGGCCTGGTACTCAGGGTTCTATCGTCCCTCCATCAGGTCTTAATGGCCTGGTACTCAGGGTTCTATTGTCCCTCCATAAGGTCTTAATGGCCTGGTACTCAGGGACTCTATCGTCCCTCCATAAGGTCTTAATGGCCTGGTACTCAGGGTTCTATTGTCCCTCCATCAGGTCTTAATGGCCTGGTACTCAGGGCTCTATCGTCCCTCCATCAGGTCTTAATGGCCTGGTACTCAGGGTTCTATTGTCCCTCCATCAGGTCCTAATGGCCTGGTACTCAGGGTTCTATTGTCCCTCCATCAGGTCCTAATGGCCTGGTACTCAGGGTTCTATTGTCCCTCCAACCACTCTGATATTATTGCAAATGCCATGGAAAATCACATGAAACACTTATCCTCAAAAGAGTAGTATCTTCCTTTTAAAAGGCAGGTTAAAACAGTGTAAAACATGGTTGCTGTGGATGTTGTTTCAAAGCCTCTAATACAACCAAATGGACAGCGCTTTCTAAAGTGATGATTCAGTCAAAACACCCATATGTATATTACCGTTTATGCACAGGCTTATGAGCCCAAGCCATCCTTATGGCATTACCCATCCTACCGCATGGCAGAAAAACATCTTATGTAACATGTCTTTGGTACATAATTGGTCTAGCCTATACTGGTTACCTTATGCTATACGCCAACATTATACTGTACATACATCTATACATTATACAGCCTATACTGGTTACCTTATGCTATACACCAACATTATACTGGTTACCTTATGCTATACTCCAACATTAAACACATTCTAGTAACGGCCTTTGGGTGTGGACTGTACTACTGGGCATACTGGTGGACTGGTTACCTCATGCTATACTCCAACATTAAACACATTCTAGTAATGGCCTTTGGGTGTGGACTGTACTACTGGGCATACTGGTGGACTGGTTACCTTATGCTATACTCCAACATTAAACACATTCTAGTAACGGCCTTTGAGTGTGGACTGTACTACTGGGCATACTGGTGGACTGGTTACCTTATGCTACACTCCAACATTTATATCCACGAGTCTGGCAGAGAACGTAAAGCCCTAGGCCATGCGTTTGATAATAATAATAATATATGCCATTTAGCAGACGCTTTTATCCAAAGGGTGGTCCCGGGGATCGAACCCACTACCCTGGCGTTACAAGCGCCATGCTCTACCAACTGAGCTGATTCATTGATTGAGCAGGGTGGCTTACAGTTAGCCTACAATTAGTGAATTTGTATTTCATTTTGAATAGCCTAGTAATAGTGAATGTTTAATATTTGAATAATGAATTGGGTGCCCCATTACCTTTAGCTATCCATAATACAGTATCTCACCACTGTGCGTTTCCATCTCCTCCTCTCTCTCCTTTATTCCTTTCTGGAGCACACAGAGGGGCTGTCAACAGTTTAGTGAAGTATGTTTCGTTACGAAAACATGTTACTGTCAATGTTTCCCAAAAGATTTGACTTGGTTTCCAAAATGAAGCACTGGGTAGCTGCAGGAACAAGGTGGGAGAGCTCATGGTATACAGAGTACTGGGTAGCTGCAGGAACAGGGTTGGAGAGCCCATGGTATACAGAGTACTGGGTAGCTCCAGGAACAAGGTTGGAGAGCCCATGGTATACAGAGTACTGGGTAGCTCCAGGAACAGGGTTGGAGAGCTCATGGTATACAGAGTACTGGGTAGCTCCAGGAACAGGGTTGGAGAGCTCATGGTATACAGAGTACTGGGTAGCTGCAGGAACAAGGTTGGAGAGCTCATGGTATACAGACTACTGGGTAGCTGCAGGAACAAGGTTGGAGAGCTCATGGTATACAGAGTACTGGGTAGCTGCAGGAACAGGGTTGGAGAGCTCATGGTATACAGAGTACTGGGTAGCTGCAGGAACAAGTTTGGAGAGCCCATGGTATACAGAGTACTGGGTAGCTCCAGGAACAGGGTTGGAGAGCCCATGGTATACAGAGTACTGGGTAGCTCCAGGAACAAGGTTGGAGAGCTCATGGTATACAGAGTACTGGGTAGCTCCAGGAACAGGGTTGGAGAGCCCATCCAGAGTTTTGTCGGACAATCACCTGTCGGGCAGTGAGAGGCTGGCTGCTCCTCAAACTGCTTGATGCTGGAGTGAAATAAGTGTTTTTGTGTGCCCTAAAACTGAAACAACCTGGTGTTTACAACAAGCAATGTTAGGCAAGAGTTGCTGAAAGGGTCTGAAAAAGTCAACCAACCCAGAACGCAACGCAAGTTTGAGGACAAAGAAATCCTTTTCTACCCAAGCTACGGATGAGGAGCTGTGTCTAAGCGGGTGAATTCAAGTCCAACCACCCAGCCTCCATCTCCCATCGAATTGTGGTATCTAAAGGGTTTCATTCCTATGCTGAGAGCTCTGAGCTACAGAGCTCTCTGTCCTCAGAAGACCCCTTCCAGAGCAAAGGGGGGGACAGACTCCTAAGGGACACGGACACCGGGAGGACGTGCAATGAGGTGAGCAGGAGAAGTGCGTCATCGACCAACGGAACAGTCCACGCAGAGAATCCCCGGAGATCACCCCCCTACGTAATTACATCATTATATTCTGACCCATAAAAGCGGCAGTTTGAGGCAAGGTTGGGGTTAGAATAGCATAGCTGACAAATTAACCCAAATGTATATTTCTCTGGTGTACTTCTTTTTCTCTCTCTTTTGAAATCCCCACTGTGGGTAACACGCGCCATAGTGGGTAACACGCGCCATAGTGGGTAACACGCGCCATAGTGGGTAACACGCGCCATAGTGGGTAACACGCGCCATAGTGGGTAACACGCGCCATAGTGGGTAACACGCGCCATAGTGGGTAACACGCGCCATAGTGGGTAACACGCGCCATAGTGGGTAACACGCGCCATAGTGGGTAACACGCGCCATAGTGTGTTGGCCCGTTATACTAAGTTCTAATAAATTGTTATGCAGGTGAATGAGGACCCAAAAGCGACTTGGCGAAAACAGAGTTTTTAATCCAGTAAAGATACTTTACAAAACAAAAGGCATAATACTACTCGTAAAGACGAGAACAGACTGGAGACTTGATCAAGAACTGCAGGTTGCCTCGGGAAGGCACTTGAACCTAGCAGACTCAGACACCTGCTCACCACGCAGCATCTGAGGGAAACACGACACGACAGGGCAATACATAGACACAGCACGGTGAATTATAGACAAGGATCCGACAGGGCAGGAACGGAAAACAAGGAGAGAAATAGGGACTCTAATCAGGTTAAAGGATCGGGAACAGGTGTGGGAAGACTAAATGATTGATTAGGGGAACAGGAACAGCTGGGAGCAGGAACGGAACGATAGAGAGAGAGAGAGCGAGAGAGTGAGAGAGGAGGGGAGAGAGAGGGATAGAAGAGGGAAATAACCTAATAAGACCAGCAGAGGGAAACGAATAGAAGGGAAGCACAGGGACAAGACATGATAATCAATGACAAAACATGACAGTACCCCCACTCACCGAGCGCCTCCTGGCGCACTCGAGAGGAACCCTGGCGGCAACGGAGGAAATCATCAATAAGCGAACGGTCCAGCACGTCCCGAGACGGAACCCAACTCCTCTCCTCAGGACCGTAACCCTCCCAATCCACTAAGTATTGGTGACCCGTCCCGAGAACGCATGTCCATGATCTTACGTACCTTGTAAATAGGTGCGCTCTCGACAAGGACGGGAGGGGGAGGGAAGACGAACGGGGGTGCGAAGAAAGGGCTTGACACAGGAGACATGGAAGACAGGATGGACGCGACGAAGATGTCGCGGAAGAAGCAGTCGCACAGCGACAGGATTGACGACCTGGGAGACACGGAACGGACCAATGAACCGCGGAGTCAACTTACGAGAAGCTGTCGTAGAGGAAGGTTGCAAGTGGAAAGCCACACTCTCTGGCCGCAACAATACCTTGGACTCTTAATCCTGCGTCTATTGGCGGCTCTCACAGTCTGTGCCCTGTAACGGCAAAGTGCAGACCTCACCCTCCTCCAGGTGCGCTCACAACGTTGGACAAACGCTTGAGCGGAGGGAACGCTGGACTCGGCAAGCTGGGATGAGAACAGAGGAGGCTGGTAACCCAGACTACTCTGAAACGGAGATAACCCGGTAGCAGACGAAGGAAGCGAGTTGTGGCGTATTCTGCCCAGGGGAGCTGTTCTGCCCAAGACGCAGGGTTTCTGAAAGAAAGGCTGCGTAGTATGCGACCAATCGTCTGATTGGCCCTCTCTGCTTGACCGTTAGACTGGGGATGAAACCCGGAAGAGAGACTGACGGACGCACCAATCAAGCGACAGAACTCCCTCCAAAACTGTGACGTGAATTGCGGGCCTCTGTCTGAAACGGCGTCTAACGGGAGGCCATGAATTCTGAACACATTCTCGATGATGATTTGTGCCGTCTCCTTAGCGGAAGGAAGTTTAGCGAGGGAATGAAATGTGCCGCCTTAGAGAACCTATCGACAACCGTAAGAATCACAGTCTTCCCCGCAGACAAAGGCAGACCGGTAATGAAGTCTAGGGCGATGTGAGACCATGGTCGAGAAGGAATGGGAGCGGTCTGAGACGACCGGCAGGAGGAGAGTTACCCGACTTAGTCTGCGCGCAGTCCGAACAAGCAGCCACGAAACGGCGCGTGTCACGCTCCTGAGTCGGCCACCAAAAAGCGCTGGCGAATAGACGCAAGAGTGCCTCGAACACCGGGATGACCAGCTAACTTGGCAGAGTGAGCCCACTGAAGAACAGCCAGACGAGTGGAAACAGGAACGAAAAGGAGGTTACTAGGACAAGCGCGCGGCGCGCAGTGTGCGTGAGTGCTTGCTTAACCTGTCTTTCAATTCCCCAGACTGTTAACCCGACAACACGCCCATAAGGAAGAATCCCTCGGGATCAGTAGAAGCCACAGAAGAACTAAACAGACGGGATAAGGCATCAGGCTTGGTGTTTTTGCTACCCGGACGGTAAGAAATCACAAACTCGAAACGAGCGAAAAACAACGCCCAACGAGCTTGACGGGCATTAAGTCGTTTGGCAGAACGGATGTACTCAAGGTTCTTATGGTCTGTCCAAACGACAAAGGAACGGTCGCCCCCTCCAACCACTGTCGCCATTCGCCTAGGGCTAAGCGGATGGCGAGCAGTTCACGGTTACCCACATCATAGTTGCGCTCAGATGGCGACAGGCGATGAGAAAAATAAGCGCAAGGATGAACCTTATCGTCAGACTGGAAGCGCTGGGATAGAATGGCTCCCACGCCCACCTCTGAAGCGTCAACCTCGACAATGAATTGTCTAGTGACGTCAGGAGTAACGAGGATAGGAGCGGACGTAAAACGTTCTTTTAGAAGATCAAAAGCTCCCTGGGCGGAACCGGACCACTTAAAACACGTCTTGACAGAAGTAAGAGCTGTGAGAGGGCAGCAACTTGACCGAAATTACGAATGAAACGCCGATAGAAATTAGCGAAACCTAAAAAGCGCTGCAACTCGACACGTGACCTTGGAACGGGCCAATCACTGACAGCTTGGACCTTAGCGGAATCCATCTGAATGCCTTCAGCGGAAATAACGGAACCGAGAAAAGTAACGGAGGAGACATGAAAAGAGCACTTCTCAGCCTTTACGTAGAGACAATTCTCTAAAGGCGCTGTAGAACACGTCGAACGTGCTGAACATGAATCTCGAGTGACGGTGAAAAAATCAGGATATCGTCAAGATAGACAAAAACAAAGATGTTCAGCATGTCTCTCAGAACATCATTAACTAATGCCTGAAAAACAGCTGGCGCATTGGCGAGACCAAACGGCAGAACCCGGTACTCAAAATGCCCTAACGGGTGTTAAACGCCGTTTTCCACTCGTCCCCCTCTCTGATGCGCACGAGATGGTAAGCGTTACGAAGGTCCAACTTAGTAAAGCACCTGGCTCCTGCAGAATCTCGAAGGCTGATGACATAAGGGGAAGCGGATAACGATTCTTAACCGTTATGTCATTCAGCCCTCGATAATCACGCAGGGGCGCAGAGTACCGTCCTTCTTCTTAACAAAAAAAGAACCCCGCCCCGGCCGGAGAGGAAGAAGGCACTATGGTACCGGCGTCAAGAGACACAGATAAATAATCCTCGAGAGCCTTACGTTCGGGAGCCGACAGAGAGTATAGTCTACCCCGAGGAGGAGTGGTCCCCGGAAGGAGATCAATACTACAATCATACGACCGGTGAGGAGGAAGGGAGTTGGCTCGGGACCGACTGAAGACCGTGCGCAGATCATGATATTCCTCCGGCACTCCTGTCAAATCGCCAGGTTCCTCCTGAGAAGTGGGGACAGAAGAAATGGGAGGGATGGCAGACATTAAACACTTCACATGACAAGAAACGTTCCAGGATAGGATAGAATTACTAGACCAATTAATAGAAGGATTATGACATACTAGCCAGGGATGACCCAAAACAACAGGTGTAAAGGTGAACGAAAAATCAAAAAGAAATAGTCTCACTGTGGTTACCAGATACTGTGAGAGTTAAAGGTAGTGTCTCAAATCTGATACTGGGAAGATGACTACCATCTAAGGCAAACATGGGCGTAGGCTTGTCTAACTGTCTGAAAGGAATGTCATGTTTCCGAGCCCATGCTTCGTCCATGAAACAACCCTCAGCCCCAGAGTCAATCAAGGCACTGCATGTAGCACCCGAACCGGTCCAGCGTAGATGGACCGACATAGTAGTACAGGATCTAGATGAAGAGACCTGAGTAGTAGCGCTCACCAGTAGCCCTCCGCTTACTGATGAGCTCTGGCCTTTACTGGACATGAATTGACAAAATGTCCATCAAATCCGCAATAGAGGCACAGGCGGTTGGTGATCCTCCGTTCCCTCTCCTTGGTCGAGATGCGAATACCTCCCAGCTGCATGGGCTCAGTCTCTGAGCCAGAGGAGAGGAGATGGTTGCGATGCGGAGCAGGGAAACACCGTTGACGCGAGCTCTCCTCCACGAGCTTGGTGACGAAGATCTACCCGTCGTTCTATGCGGATGGCGAGAGCAATCAAAGAGTCCACACTGGAAGGAACCTCCCGAGAGAGAATCTCATCTTTGACCACTGCGTGGAGTCCCTCCAGAAAACGAGCGAGCAGCGCCGGCTCGTTCCACTCACTAGAGGCAGCAAGAGTGCGAAACTCTATAGAGTAATCCGTTATGGATCGATCACCTTGGCATAGGGAAGCCAGGGCCCTAGAAGCCTCCCCACCAAAAACTGAACGGTCAAAAACCCGAATCATCTCCTCTTTAAAGTTCTGGTAATTGTTAGAACAATCAGCCCTTGCCTCCCAGATAGCTGTGCCCCACTCTCGAGCCCGGCCAGTAAGGAGTGAAATGACGTAAGCAACCCGAGCTCTCTCGCTAGAGTATGTGTTGGGTTGGAGAGAGAACACAATATCACACTGGGTGAGAAAGGAGCGGCACTCCGTGGGCTGCCCGGAGTAGCAAGGTGGGTTATTAACCCTAGGTTCCGGAGGCTCGGCAGGCCAGGAAGTAACAGGTGGCACGAGACGAAGACTCTGGAACTGTCCAGAGAGGTCGGAAACCTGAGCGGCCAGGTTCTCCACGGCATGGCGAGCAGCAGACAATTCCTGCTCGTGTCTGCCGAGCATGGCTCCTTGGATCTCGACGGCAGTGTTACGAGCATCTGTAGTCGCTGGGTCCATTCCTTGGTCGGATCCTTCTGTTATGCAGGTGAATGAGGACCCAAAAGCGACTTGGCGAAAACAGAGTTTTTAATCCAGTAAAGATACTTTACAAAACAAAAGGCATAATACTACTCGTAAAGACGAGAACAGACTGGAGACTTGATCAAGAACTGCAGGTTGCCTCGGGAAGGCACTTGAACCTAGCAGACTCAGACACCTGCTCACCACGCAGCATCTGAGGGAAACACGACACGACAGGGCAATACATAGACACAGCACGGTGAATTATAGACAAGGATCCGACAGGGCAGGAACGGAAAACAAGGAGAGAAATAGGGACTCTAATCAGGGAAAAGGATCGGGAACAGGTGTGGGAAGACTAAATGATTGATTAGGGGAACAGGAACAGCTGGGAGCAGGAACGGAACGATAGAGAGAAGAGAGAGCGAGAGAGTGAGAGAGGGAGGGGGAGAGAGAGGGATAGAAAGAGGGAAAGAACCTAATAAGACCAGCAGAGGGAAACGAATAGAAGGGGAAGCACAGGGACAAGACATGATAATCAATGACAAAACATGACATAAATAGCCTATAATGTGTTTTGTCTATGTGTATCTTTTATCATACTTTTAGTTTTTAGTAAATAACTCATTAGTGGGACCCAGGTCCGTGCAGATTCAAGGGCTATACAACGATCAGATTATGAGACTGATAGAGGAAACGGGTTCATTAGTGGGACCCAGGTCCGTGCAGATTCAAGGGCTATACAACTGTCATGTTTTGTCATTTATTATCTTGTCTTGTCCCTGTGCTTCCCATTCTATTCGTTTCCCTCTGCTGGTCTTATTAGGTTCTTTCCCTCTTTCTATCCCTCTCTCTCCCCCTCCCTCTCTCACTCTCTCGCTCTCTCTTCTCTCTATCGTTCCGTTCCTGCTCCCAGCTGTTCCTATTCCCCTAATCAATCATTTAGTCTTCCCACACCTGTTCCCGATCCTTTCCCCTGATTAGAGTCCCTATTTCTTCCTTTGTGTTCCGTTCCTGTCCTGTCGGTTCCTTGTCTAGAATTCACCGTGCTGTGTTTGTGTATCGCCCTGTCGTGTCGTGTTTTCCTCAGATGCTGCGTGGTGAGCAGGTGTCTGAGTCTGTCTGGTTCAAGTGCCTTCCCGAGGCAACCTGCTGTTCACCTGCTGTTCAAGATCGAGTCTCCAGTTTGTCCTCGTCATTTCGAGTGAAAGTTGTGTTTTTTTGTTTGTATTTACTTTTCTGGATTAAAGACTCTGTTTTCGCCAAGTCGCTTTTGGGTCCTCTTTCACCTGCATGACAGAAGGAACCGACCAAGGAATGGACCCAGCGACTTCAGACGCTCGTTACACTGCCGTCGAGATCCAAGGAGCCATGCTCGGCAGACACGAGCAGGAATTGTCTGCTGCTCGCCATGCCGTGGAGAACCTGGCCGCTCAGGTTTCCGACCTCTCTGGACAGTTCCAGAGTCTACGTCTCGTGCCACCTGTTACTTCCTGGCCTGCCGAGCCTCCAGAACCTAGGGTTAATAACCCACCTTGCTACTCCGGGCAGCCCACTGAGTGCCGCTCCTTTCTCACGCAGTGTGAGATTGTGTTCTCTCTCCAACCCAACACATACTCTAGAGAGAGCTCGGGTTGCTTACGTCATTTCACTCCTTACTGGCCGGGCTCGAGAATGGGGCACAGCTATCTGGGAGGCAAGGGCTGATTGCTCTAACAAGTTCCAGAACTTTAAAGAGGAGATGATTCGGGTTTTTGACCGTTCAGTTTTTGGTAGGGAGGCTTCTAGGGCCCTGGCTTCCTTATGCCAAGGTGAACGGTCCATAACGGATTATTCTATTGAGTTTCGCACTCTTGCTGCCTCTAGTGAGTGGAACGAGCCGGCGCTGCTCGCTCGTTTTCTGGAGGGACTCCACGCAGTGGTTAAGGATGAGATTCTCTCCCGGGAGGTTCCTTCAGATGTGGACTCTTTGATTGCTCTCGCCATCCGCATAGAACGACGGGTAGATCTTCGTCACCGGGCTCGTGGAAGAGAGCTCGCATCAACGGTGTTTCCCTGCTCCGCATCGCAACCATCTCCCTCCTCTGGCTCAGAGACTGAGCCCATGCAGCTGGGAGGGATTCGCATCTCGACTAAGGAGAGGGAACGGAGGATCACCAACCGCCTGTGCCTCTATTGCGGAGTTGCTGGACATTTTGTTAATTCATGTCCAGTAAAAGCCAGAGCTCATCTGTATGCGGAGGGCTACAGGTGAGCGCAACTACTCAAGTCTCTCCATCAAAATCCTGTACTACTTTGTCGGTCCATCTACGCTGGACCGGTTCGGGTGCTACATGTAGTGCCTTGATAGACTCTGGGGCTGAGGGTTGTTTCATGGACGAAGCATGGGTTCGGAAACATGACATTCCTTTCAGAGAGTTAGAGAAGCCTACGCCCATGTTCGCCTTAGATGGTAGTCATCTTCCCAGTATCAGATTTGAGACACTACCTTTAACCCTCACAGTATCTGGTAACCACAGTGAGACTATTTCTTTTTTGATTTTCCGTTCACCGTTTACACCTGTTGTTTTGGGTCATCCCTGGCTAGTATGTCATAATCCTTCTATTAATTGGTCTAGTAATTCTATCCTATCCTGGAACGTTTCTTGTCATGTGAAGTGTTTAATGTCTGCCATCCCTCCCGTTTCTTCTGTCCCTACTTCTCAGGAGGAACCTGGCGATTTGACAGGAGTGCCGGAGGAATATCATGATCTGCGCACGGTCTTCAGTCGGTCCCGAGCCAACTCCCTTCCTCCTCACCGGTCGTATGATTGTAGTATTGATCTCCTTCCGGGGACCACTCCTCCTCGGGGTAGACTATACTCTCTGTCGGCTCCCGAACGTAAGGCTCTCGAGGATTATTTGTCTGTGTCTCTTGACGCCGGTACCATAGTGCCTTCTTCCTCTCCGGCCGGGGCGGGGTTCTTTTTTGTTAAGAAGAAGGACGGTACTCTGCGCCCCTGCGTGGATTATCGAGGGCTGAATGACATAACGGTTAAGAATCGTTATCCGCTTCCCCTTATGTCATCAGCCTTCGAGATTCTGCAGGGAGCCAGGTGCTTTACTAAGTTGGACCTTCGTAACGCTTACCATCTCGTGCGCATCAGAGAGGGGGACGAGTGGAAAACGGCGTTTAACACTCCGTTAGGGCATTTTGAGTACCGGGTTCTGCCGTTCGGTCTCGCCAATGCGCCAGCTGTTTTTCAGGCATTAGTTAATGATGTTCTGAGAGACATGCTGAACATCTTTGTTTTTGTCTATCTTGACGATATCCTGATTTTTCTCCGTCACTCGAGATTCATGTTCAGCACGTTCGACGTGTTCTACAGCGCCTTTTAGAGAATTGTCTCTACGTAAAGGCTGAGAAGTGCTCTTTTCATGTCTCCTCCGTTACTTTTCTCGGTTCCGTTATTTCCGCTGAAGGCATTCAGATGGATTCCGCTAAGGTCCAAGCTGTCAGTGATTGGTCCGTTCCAAGGTCACGTGTCGAGTTGCAGCGCTTTTTAGGTTTCGCTCATTTCTATCGGCGTTTCATTCGTAATTTCGGTCAAGTTGCTGCCCCTCTCACAGCTCTTACTTCTGTCAAGACGTGTTTTAAGTGGTCCGGTTCCGCCCAGGGAGCTTTTGATCTTCTAAAAGAACGTTTTACGTCCGCTCCTATCCTCGTTACTCCTGACGTCACTAGACAATTCATTGTCGAGGTTGACGCTTCAGAGGTAGGCGTGGGAGCCATTCTATCCCAGCGCTTCCAGTCTGACGATAAGGTTCATCCTTGCGCTTATTTTTCTCATCGCCTGTCGCCATCTGAGCGCAACTATGATGTGGGTAACCGTGAACTGCTCGCCATCCGCTTAGCCCTAGGCGAATGGCGACAGTGGTTGGAGGGGCGACCGTTCCTTTTGTCGTTTGGACAGACCATAAGAACCTTGAGTACATCCGTTCTGCCAAACGACTTAATGCCCGTCAAGCTCGTTGGGCGTTGTTTTTCGCTCGTTTCGAGTTTGTGATTTCTTACCGTCCGGGTAGCAAGAACACCAAGCCTGATGCCTTATCCCGTCTGTTTAGTTCTTCTGTGGCTTCTACTGATCCCGAGGGGATTCTTCCTTATGGGCGTGTTGTCGGGTTAACAGTCTGGGGAATTGAAAGACAGGTTAAGCAAGCACTCACGCACACTGCGTCGCGCGCTTGTCCTAGTAACCTCCTTTTCGTTTCCTGTTTCCACTCGTCTGGCTGTTCTTCAGTGGGCTCACTCTGCCAAGTTAGCTGGTCATCCCGGTGTTCGAGGCACTCTTGCGTCTATTCGCCAGCGCTTTTGGTGGCCGACTCAGGAGCGTGACACGCGCCGTTTCGTGGCTGCTTGTTCGGACTGCGCGCAGACTAAGTCGGGTAACTCTCCTCCTGCCGGTCGTCTCAGACCGCTCCCCATTCCTTCTCGACCATGGTCTCACATCGCCCTAGACTTCATTACCGGTCTGCCTTTGTCTGCGGGGAAGACTGTGATTCTTACGGTTGTCGATAGGTTCTCTAAGGCGGCACATTTCATTCCCCTCGCTAAACTCCCTTCCGCTAAGGAGACGGCACAAATCATTATCGAGAATGTATTCAGAATTCATGGCCTCCCGTTAGACGCCGTTTCAGACAGAGGCCCGCAATTCACGTCACAGTTTTGGAGGGAGTTCTGTCGTTTGATTGGTGCGTCCGTCAGTCTCTCTTCCGGGTTTCATCCCCAGTCTAACGGTCAAGCAGAGAGGGCCAATCAGACGATTGGTCGCATACTACGCAGCCTTTCTTTCAGAAACCCTGCGTCTTGGGCAGAACAGCTCCCCTGGGCAGAATACGCTCACAATTCGCTTCCTTCGTCTGCTACCGGGTTATCTCCGTTTCAGAGTAGTCTGGGTTACCAGCCTCCTCTGTTCTCATCCCAGCTTGCCGAGTCCAGCGTTCCCTCCGCTCAAGCGTTTGTCCAACGTTGTGAGCGCACCTGGGAGGAGGGTGAGGTCTGCACTTTGCCGTTACAGGGCACAGACTGTGAGAGCCGCCAATAAACGCAGGATTAAGAGTCCAAGGTATTGTTGCGGCCAGAGAGTGTGGCTTTCCACTCGCAACCTTCCTCTTACGACAGCTTCTCGTAAGTTGACTCCGCGGTTCATTGGTCCGTTCCGTGTCTCCCAGGTCGTCAATCCTGTCGCTGTGCGACTGCTTCTTCCGCGACATCTTCGTCGCGTCCATCCTGTCTTCCATGTCTCCTGTGTCAAGCCCTTTCTTCGCACCCCCGTTCGTCTTCCCTCCCCCCTCCCGTCCTTGTCGAGAGCGCACCTATTTACAAGGTACATAAGATCATGGACATGCGTTCTCGGGGACGGGGTCACCAATACTTAGTGGATTGGGAGGGTTACGGTCCTGAGGAGAGGAGTTGGGTTCCGTCTCGGGACGTGCTGGACCGTTCACTCATTGATGATTTCCTCCGTTGCCGCCAGGATTCCTCCTCGAGTGCGCCAGGAGGCGCTCGGTGAGTGGGGGGTACTGTCATGTTTTGTCATTTATTATCTTGTCTTGTCCCTGTGCTTCCCATTCTATTCGTTTCCCTCTGCTGGTCTTATTAGGTTCTTTCCCTCTTTCTATCCCTCTCTCTCCCCCTCCCTCTCTCACTCTCTCGCTCTCTCTTCTCTCTATCGTTCCGTTCCTGCTCCCAGCTGTTCCTATTCCCCTAATCAATCATTTAGTCTTCCCACACCTGTTCCCGATCCTTTCCCTGATTAGAGTCCCTATTTCTTCCTTTGTGTTCCGTTCCTGTCCTGTCGGTTCCTTGTCTAGAATTCACCGTGCTGTGTTTGTGTATCGCCCTGTCGTGTCGTGTTTTCCTCAGATGCTGCGTGGTGAGCAGGTGTCTGAGTCTGTCTGGTTCAAGTGCCTTCCCGAGGCAACCTGCTGTTCACCTGCTGTTCAAGATCGAGTCTCCAGTTTGTCCTCGTCATTTCGAGTGAAAGTTGTGTTTTTTTGTTTGTATTTACTTTTCTGGATTAAAGACTCTGTTTTCGCCAAGTCGCTTTTGGGTCCTCTTTCACCTGCATGACAACAACGATCAGATTATGAGACTGATAGAGGAAACGGGTTCATTAGTGGGACCCAGGTCCGTGCAGATTCAAGGGCTATACAATGATCAGATTATGAGACTGATAGAGGAAACGGGTTCATTAGTGGGACCCAGGTCCGTGCAGATTCAAGGGCTATACAACGATCAGATTATGAGACTGATAGAGGAAACGGGTTCATTAGTGGGACCCAGGTCCGTGCAGATTCAAGGGCTATACAACGATCAGATTATGAGACTGATAGAGGAAACGGGTTCATTAGTGGTACCCAGGTCCGTGCAGATTCGAGGGCTATACAACGATCAGATTATGAGACTGATAGAGGAAACGGGTTCATTAGTGGGACCCAGGTCCGTGCAGATTCGAGGGCTATACAACGATCAGATTATGAGACTGATAGAGGAAACGGGTTCATTAGCGGCTGTTGTAAAATCCATATTCTGATATTCTTTGAGTTAATTTGGGAAATAGAAACTCAATAAAAAACAGTTTTCCCATGGTGCCCCAGGTTAATGAGTTAATAACTGCTTGATTCAGTTAATCATTGTTTTCCCATGGTGCCCCAGGTTAATGAGTTAATAACTGCTTGATTCAGTTAATCATTGTTTTCCCATGGTGCCCCAGGTTAATGAGTTAATAACTGCTTGATTCAGTTAATCATTGTTTTCCCATGGTGCCCCAGGTTAATGAGTTAATAACTGCTTGATTCAGTTAATCATTGTTTTCCCATGGTGCCCCAGGTTAATGAGTTAATAACTGCTTGATTCAGTTAATCATTGTTTTCCCATGGTGCCCCAGGTTAATGAGTTAATAACTGCTTGATTCAGTTAATCATTGTTTTCCCATGGTGCCCCAGGTTAATGAGATAATAACTGCTTGATTCAGTTAATCATTGTTTTCCCATGGTGCCCCAGGTTAATGAGTTAATAACTGCTTGATTCAGTTAATCATTGTTTTCCCATGGTGCCCCAGGTTAATGAGTTAATAACTGCTTGATTCAGTTAATCATTGTTTTCCCATGGTGCCCCAGGTTAATGAGTTAATAACTGCTTGATTCAGTTAATCATTGTTTTCCCAAGGTGCCCCAGGTTAATGAGTTAATAACTGCTTGATTCAGTTAATCATTGTTTTCCCAAGGTGCCCCAGGTTAATGAGTTAATAACTGCTTGATTCAGTTAATCATTGTTTTCCCATGGTGCCCCAGGTTAATGAGTTAATAACTGCTTGATTCAGTTAATCATTGTTTTCCCATGGTGCCCCAGGTTAATGAGTTAATAACTGCTTGATTCAGTTAATCATTGTTTTCCCATGGTGCCCCAGGTTAATGAGTTAATAACTGCTTGATTCAGTTAATCATTGTTTTCCCATGGTGCCCCAGGTTAATGAGTTAATAACTGCTTGATTCAGTTAATCATTGTTTTCCCATGGTGCCCCAGGTTAATGAGTTAATAACTGCTTGATTCAGTTAATCATTGTTTTCCCATGGTGCCCCAGGTTAATGAGTTAATAACTGCTTGATTCAGTTAATCATTGTTTTCCCATGGTGCCCCAGGTTAATGAGTTAATAACTGCTTGATTCAGTTAATCATTGTTTTCCCAAGGTGCCCCAGGTTAAGGAGTTAATAACTGCTTGATTCAGTTAATCATTGTTTTCCCATGGTGCCCCAGGTTAATGAGTTAATAACTGCTTGATTCAGTTAATCACGTAATTATAAACTTGTAATCATTTGATGAGTAACACCCTTTAACCAATTACGTTTATACCTGTAATGGTTTTCTTCATCTGAACGAGTAACACCCTGTATATAGCCTCCACATTGACTCTGTACCGGTACCCCCTGTATATAGCCTCCACATTGACTCTGTACCGGTACCCCCTGTATATAGCCTCCACATTGACTCTGTACCGGTACCCCCTGTATATAGCCTCCACATTGACTCTGTACCGGTACCCCCTGTATATAGCCTCCACATTGACTCTGTACCGGTACCCCCTGTATATAGCCTCCACATTGACTCTGTACCGGTAACCTCTGTATATAGCCTCCACATTGACTCTGTACCGGTACCCCCTGTCTATAGCCTCCACATTGACTCGGTACCGGTACCCCCTGTATATAGCCTCCACATTGACTCTGTACCGGTACCCCCTGTTTATAGCTCCACATTGACTCTGTACCAGTACCCCCTGTTTATAGCTCCACATTGACTCTGTACCGGTACCCCCTGTATATAGTCTCCACATTGACTCTGTACCGGTGCCCCCTGTATATAGTCTCCACATTGACTCTGTACCGGTACCTCCTGTATATAGCCTCCACATTGACTCTGTACCGGTACCTCCTGTATATAGCCTCCACATTGACTCTGTACCGGTACCCCCTGTATATAACCTCCACATTGACTCGGTACCGGTACCCCCTGTATATATCCTTGTTATAGTTATGTTATTGTGTTTTTTTAAACTATTTTTTACTTTCGTTTTTTTGGTCAATATTTTCTTAACTCTTCTTGAACTGCACTGTTTGTTAAGGGCTTGTAAGTAAGCATTTCACAGTAAGGTCTACACCTGTTTGTTAAGGGCTTGTAAGTCAGTATTTCACAGTAAGGTCTACACCTGTTTGTTAAGGGCTTGTAAGTCAGTATTTCACAGTAAGGTCTACACTTGTATTCGGCGCATGTGACAAATACAATTTGATTTGAATTGATCAGAGTTCACCATTTAAATGAGGCCCCAGGTCACTACACTGAGCCCTAGATTCTATCAGACCAGTGTTAACCCACAGTAACACAGGGTTCACCATCTAAATGAGCCATAGATTCTATCAGATCAGTGTTAACCCAGATCATTGTTTTTGTTTAGGTGATGTTGGAGGTGCATTGGAACAGTGACATCCACAAGCGGCTCCCAGCGTTATACCTATCACAGACATTGCCATTGGATCCACCAATTCTTCCAATGACTTCCAATGAATGGAAGCTTACAAGTACAGTGGAGTTCCTGTCATTTTGCTAACGCTAGTTAGCATTGGCTCGCAAAATGACCTCCAACTTCCTCCATACTGCCGAGACATAGAAATGGTATCCACAAGTTAATCTCACTCTGGGGAAGCAGAATAATTCCAGAAATTGGCAGTATGGCTTTAATGTGATTGAATGTAGGCCTGAGTTGGGCCTTGGTCCTACTATAACCTGGTCCTACTATAACCTGGTCCTACTATAACCTGGTCCTACTATAACCTGGTCCTACTATAACCTGGTCCTACTATAACCTGGTCCTACTATAACCTGGTCCTACTATAACCTGGTCCTACTATAACCTGGTCCTACTATAACCTGGTCCTACTATAACCTGGTCCTACTATAACCTGGTCCTACTATAACCTGGTAACCTACTATAACCTGGTCCTACTATAACCTGGTCCTACTATAACCTGGTCCTACTATAACCTGGTCCTACTATAACCTGGTCCTACTATAACCTGGTCCTACTATAACCTGGTCCTACTATAACCTGGTCCTACTATAACCTGGTAACCTGGTCCTACTATAACCTGGTCCTACTATAGCCTGGTCCTAACCTGGTCCTACTATAACCTGGTCCTACTATAACCTGGTCCTACTATAACCTGGTCCTACTATAACCTGGTCCTACTATAACCTGGTCCTACTATAACCTGGTCCTACTATAACCTGGTCCTACTATAACCTGGTCCTACTATAACCTGGTCCTACTATAACCTGGTCCTACTATAACCTGGTCCTACTATAACCTGGTCCTACTATAACCTGGTCCTAACCTGGTCCTACTATAACCTGGTCCTGGTCCTACTATAACCTGGTCCTACTATAACCTGGTCCTACTATAACCTGGTCCTACTATAACCTGGTCCTACTATAACCTGGTCCTACTATAACCTGGTCCTACTATAACCTGGTCCTACTATAACCTGGTCCTACTATAACCTGGTCCTACTATAACCTGGTCCTACTATAACCTGGTCCTACTATAACCTGGTCCTACTATAACCTGGTCCTACTATAACCTGGTCCTACTATAACCTGGGTCCTACTATAACCTGGTCCTATTTTAACCTGGTCCTACTATAACCTGGTCCTACTATAACCTGGTCCTAATCCTTTAACCTGGTCCTACTAACCTGGTCCTACACTATAACCTGGTCCTACTATAACCTGGTCCTACTATAACCTGGTCTACTATTTTAACCTGGTCCTACTATAACCTGGTCCCTATAACCTGGTCCTACTATAACCTGGTCCTACTATAACCTGGTCCTAACTATAACCTGGTCCTACTATAACCTGGTCCTACTATAACCTGGTCCTACTATAACCTGGTCCTACTATAACCTGGTCCTACTATAACCTGGTCCTACTATAACCTGGTCCTACTATAACCTGGTCCTACTATAACCTGGTCCTACTATAACCTGGTCCTACTATAACCTGGTCCTACTATAACCTGGTCCTACTATAACCTGGTCCTATAACTTAACCTGGTCCTACTATAACCTGGTCCTACTATAACCTGGTCCTACTATAACCTGGTCCTACTATAACCTGGTCCTACTATAACCTGGTCCTACTATAACCTGGTCCTACTATAACCTGGTCCCTATAACCTGGTCCTTATAACCTGGTCCTACTATAACCTGGTCCTACTATAACCTGGTCCTACTATAACCTGGTCCTACTATAACCTGGTCCTACTATAACCTGGTCCTACTATAACCTGGTTCTACTATAACCTTGATAAAGGATAAATATATCAAATGTTTTAGTGGTAGATAGCTCGACAGATAAGTACATGTTATGTTTTTGAAGCGTAACATATTAAAATCGAATGTAAGTTTTACTAAAAACTAAAAGTCAGACTTCTTTTTGTGAGACCTAACTGTGTGACCGGGTCAGTATTTGACCGTTATCCATGAGAGAACTGTTTAGTCTTGGTCACAATGCATTTTGCGTGATAAAGTATTCTGGAACATTCTGGATCTGAAGGCCAATAACTGCTCAATATAGATGTAACCCTTGGTAAGCCATCAGCCACTCCCATGTCCGTGCAAGTAAATATATGTTTACATAAATCAGCAAGCTTTTCATCAACATAATATTATCACCTGCTTGCCACTGTTATTTAAAATATGCTTTTGGAAGTTATAGCTTTTTCTTGATGGCAAGTTATGAAAGTCTATCAAGGAAAAACATTCTAAATTAACAAATAAAATACATTCATATAAAAAGCAGAACAATATCGCTGCCAAACAGCCAGAGATATGGTTGAGCTGACAACCCTTTTCCTTGATCATGACTAGAGCCCAGAGTTATTCCTGGTTAGAAAAGCTCCTGGAAAACTCATGAAAACGGCGTTTTAAAAGACCAATCAGAAGGTAAGGTGTTGAGTGTCCAAACAGTTGAACTACTGATCTCTGTCTGAATCGTGTGCAGTGATGTCCACAGATTGACTAACACCACAGTGAATGAAGTAAAGGGATCAGTGATATGTCGTGCCAGAACATTCTAGACTTCTTCTATAAATATCACTATCTTCAATATATCTTTAACTCTAACTAGGTTTGCAAAACTAGTAAAATTACTACGTTTTCCAGAAATCCTACTTGGAAGGTTCCCAGAATCAGGGTGGAATAAGCAGGAAATGTGGAATCCTTCACCTAGGATCTCTGGAAAACCATGGAAGTTGGGGAAAATTACTGAATTCTGCAACCCTATCTCCAACTCATCTGTGGTGGAACTCTAACCTGCTAATCCACTAGCCTGCTGGTAAACCTGTCTACCATCTGTTGTGGAACTCTAACCTGCTAACCCACTAGCCTGCTGGTAAACCTGTCTATCATCTGTGGTGGAACTCTAACCTGCTAACCCACTAGCCTGCTGGTAAACCTGTCTACCATCTGTGGTGGAACTCTAACCTGCTAACGCACCAGCCTGCTGGTAAACCTGTCTATCATCTGTGGTGGAACTCTAACCTGCTAACGCACTAGCCTGCTGGTAAACCTGTCTATCATCTGTGGTGGAACTCTAACCTGCTAACCCACTAGCCTGCTTGTAAACCTGTCTATCATCTGTGGTGGAACTCTAACCTGCTAACCCACTAGCCTGCTGGTAAACCTGTCTATCATCTGTGGTGGAACTCTAACCTGCTAACCCACTAGCCTGCTGGTAAACCTGTCTATCATCTGTGGTGGAACTCTAACCTGCTAACCCACTAGCCTGCTGGTAAACCTGTCTATCATCTGTGGTGGAACTCTAACCTGCTAATCCACTAGCCTGCTGGTAAACCTGTCTATCATCTGTGGTGGAACTCTAACCTGCTAACCCACTAGCCTGCTGGTAAACCTGTCTACCATCTGTTGTGGAACTCTAACCTGCTAGCCCACTAGCCTGCTGGTAAACCTGTCTATCATCTGTGGTGGAACTCTAACCTGCTAACCCACTAGCCTGCTGGTAAACCTGTCTACCATCTGTGGTGGAACTCTAACCTGCTAACCCACTAGCCTGCTGGTAAACCTGTCTATCATCTGTGGTGGAACTCTAACCTGCTAACCCACTAGCCTGCTGGTAAACCTGTCTATCATCTGTGGTGGAACTCTAACCTGCTAACCCACTAGCCTGCTGGTAAACCTGTCTATCATCTGTGGTGGAACTCTAATCTGCTAACCCACTAGCCTGCTGGTAAACCTGTCTATCATCTGTGGTGGAACTCTAACCTGCTAACCCACTAGCCTGCTGGTAAACCTGTCTACCATCTGTGGTGGAACTCTAACCTGCTAACCCACTAGCCTGCTGGTAAACCTGTCTATCATCTGTGGTGGAACTCTAACCTGCTAACCCACTAGCCTGCTGGTAAACCTGTCTACCATCTGTGGTGGAACTCTAACCTGCTAACCCACTAGCCTGCTGGTAAACCTGTCTATCATCTGTGGTGGAACTCTAACCTGCTAACCCACTAGCCTGCTGGTAAACCTGTCTACCATCTGTGGTGGAACTCTAACCTGCTAACCCACTAGCAAACCTGTCTGTCAAATGAAACATTGGTTTAATGGCAGGTTCAACTAGCCCCTCCTTTAAGAGGATGGACTAGGACCAAACAACCAGTCAGAATAAAAAGACAATCATAAGCCGAAATCATTCAGATGATCTAGTGGGGATGCTATGTTCATTGGGACTGGTTGGAACTGAAAGAGATGTCCTATGATATGTAGAGCTGAGGAGAACAGACACTCTGAGGTGGATCAGGTCAGGACTGACCCTGTCTATCTGCACCCAGAGAGGACAACACATGACAGACGACAACAACTCCACCTCCTGTGGCCCTGACAAAAACCACTGAATTCTACCCAGCCAGTACTACCACTGTGTAGTCTGGCTCAGAACAATCATCCCAGGAGGAGACCTGTTAATGTGGATAAAACTGATCAGAAATGTCTATTAAAGACCAGAATAAAGATTGAATAGTAGTGTGTTGTGATGGCAACAGCAGTCAGCCAGCAAGCCAGCCAGTTAGCTTGCCAGTCAGCCAGCCAGCCAGTTAGCTTGCCAGTCAGGCAGCCAGCCAGGCAGCCAGCCAGTCAGCCAGCTTGCCAGTCAGGCAGCCAGCCAGTAGGTTAGCTTGCCAGTCAGGCAGCCAGCCAGTAGATTAGCTTGCCAGTCAGGCAGCCAGCCAGTCAGCCAGCTTGCCAGTCAGGCAGTCATCCAGCTTGCCAGTTAGTTAGCTTGCCAGTCAGGCAGTCAGCCAGCTTGCCAGTCAGGCAGCCAGCCAGTTAGTCATCCCCCGGGTCTTGGAGAAACTATAAAACAGACTCCATGTTATAACTCATCCCTGGTTCCTCCAGGTTATATATAAACGTTGTCCGGTTGCCTGGGTTCTGGGTGATCTCCTTGCCCAGGTTGTCCAGAGTCACGTTGGAGGCAAACAGCTGGGTGGGACTCAGGTAGCCTTCACGGTTCTTAATGTATTTCTTATAGTTGGTCCGGAGACACTGCCAAGTGGTGGTGTAAAGGATGAAGGCGGTGGACTTGAGAGCGATGGCGATACTCACGTAGAGGTGTCGATAGGCCACGTTGTCGTACAGCATGCAGGCTCCCTTGTCTCCACAGACTGTGGACCAGAACAGGCAGGTGGAGTCGATGCCCATGCCGAAGATCAGAGGGGGAGGGATGAAACCTGGGAGGAGAGGGAACATGGATCAGACATTAGACCCAAACCTTAGATGCTGTGATTGTCTGGTTTGCTTGGTTCATTGTGGCTTGAAAATGCAAACAATAGATCAGCCATCATACTTAAACACATACAGTATAGCTAACATTACATTGAATGGATTCAGCTTGGTTTGTATTGTACATAAACAATGGAGTAAAAGCCATGTTATTGATGACAGTGATCTCCTACCTAGTACTCTCAGGCCCAGAAACATGTTATTGATGACAGTGATCTCCTACCTAGTACTCTCAGGCCCAGAAACATGTTATTGATGACAGTCGTCTCCTACCTAGTAGTCTCATGCCCAGAAACATGTTATTGATGACAGTGATCTCCTACCGAGTAGTCTCAGGCCCAGAAACATGTTATTGATGACAGTGATCTCCTACCTAGTAGTCTCAGGCCCAGAAACATGTTATTGATGACAGTGATCTCCTACCTAGTAGTCTCAGGCCCAGAAACATGTTATTGATGACAGTGATCTCCTACCTAGTAGTCTCAGGCCCAGAAACATGTTATCGATGACAGTGATCTCCTACCACGTAGTCTCAGGCCCAGAAACATGTTATTGATGACAGTGATCTCCTACCTAGTAGTCTCAGGCCCAGAAACATGTTATTGATGACAGTCATCTCCTACCTAGTAGTCTCAGGCCCAGAAACATGTTATTGATGACAGTGATCTCCTACCTAGTAGTCTCAGGCCCAGAAACATGTTATCGATGACAGTGATCTCCTACCACGTAGTCTCAGGCCCAGAAACATGTTATTGATGACAGTGATCTCCTAGCTAGTAGTCTCAGGCCCAGAAACATGTTATTGATGACAGTCATCTCCTACATAGTAGTCTCAGGCCCAGAAACATGTTATTGATGACAGTGATCTACTACCTAGTAGTCTCAGGCACAGAAACATGTTACAGTGATCTCCTACCTAGTAGTCTCAGGCCCAGAAACATGTTATCGATGACAGTGATCTCCTACCACGTAGTCTCAGGCCCAGAAACATGTTATTGATGACAGTGATCTCCTACCTAGTAGTCTCAGGCCCAGAAACATGTTATTGATGACAGTCATCTCCTACCTAGTAGTCTCAGGCCCAGAAACATGTTATTGATGACAGTGATCTCCTCTACCTAGGATAGGATAAGTAATCCTTCTCACCCCCCCCCTTTAAGATTTAGATGCACTATTGTAAAGTGACTGTTCTACTGGATGTCATAAGGTGAATGCACCAATTTGTAAGTCGCTCTGGATAAGAGCGTCTGCTAAATGACGTAAATGTAAATGTTATTGATGACAGTCGTCTCCTACCTAGTAGTCTCAGGCCCAGAAACATGTTATCGATGACAGTGATCTCCTACCACGTAGTCTCAGGCCCAGAAACATGTTATTGATGACAGTGATCTCCTACCTAGTAGTCTCAGGCCCAGAAACATGTTATTGATGACAGTCATCTCCTACATAGTAGTCTCAGGCCCAGAAACATGTTATTGATGACAGTGATCTACTACCACGTAGTCTCAGGCCCAGAAACATGTTATTGATGACAGTGATCTCCTACCTAGTAGTCTCAGGCCCAGAAACATGTTATTGATGACAGTCATCTCCTACCTAGTAGTCTCAGGCCCAGAAACATGTTATTGATGACAGTGATCTCCTCTACCTAGGATAGGATAAGTAATCCTTCTCACCCCCCCCCCTTTAAGATTTAGATGCACTATTGTAAAGTGACTGTTCTACTGGATGTCATAAGGTGAATGCACCAATTTGTAAGTCGCTCTGGATAAGAGCGTCTGCTAAATGACTTAAATGTAAATGTAAATGTTATTGATGACAGTCGTCTCCTACCTAGTAGTCTCAGGCCCAGAAACATGTTATTGATGACAGTGATCTCCTACCTAGTAGTCTCAGGCCCAGAAACATGTTATTGATGACAGTCATCTCCTACATAGTAGTCTCAGGCCCAGAAACATGTTATTGATGACAGTGATCTACTACCACGTAGTCTCAGGCCCAGAAACATGTTATTGATGACAGTGATCTCCTACCTAGTAGTCTCAGGCCCAGAAACATGTTATTGATGACAGTCATCTCCTACCTAGTAGTCTCAGGCCCAGAAACATGTTATTGATGACAGTGATCTCCTCTACCTAGGATAGGATAAGTAATCCTTCTCACCCCCCCCCTTTAAGATTTAGATGCACTATTGTAAAGTGACTGTTCTACTGGATGTCATAAGGTGAATGCACCAATTTGTAAGTCGCTCTGGATAAGAGCGTCTGCTAAATGACTTAAATGTAAATGTAAATGTTATTGAGGACAGTCGTCTCCTACCTAGTAGTCTCAGGCCCAGAAACATGTTATTGATGACAGTGATCTCCTACCTAGTAGTCTCAGGCCCAGAAACATGTTATTGATGACAGTCGTCTCCTACCTAGTAGTCTCAGGCCCAGAAACATGTTATTGATGACAGTCATCTCCTACCTAGTAGTCTCAGGCCCAGAAACATGTTATTGATGACAGTGATCTCCTACCTAGTAGTCTCAGGTCCAGAAACATGTTATTGATGACAGTCATCTCCTACCTAGTAGTCTCAGGCCCAGAAACATGTTATTGATGACAGTGATCTCCTACCCAGTAGTCCCAGGCCCAGAAACATGTTATTGATGACAGTCGTCTCCTACCTAGTAGTGTCAGGCCCAGAAACATGTTATTGATGACAGTGATCTCCTACCTAGTAGTCTCAGGCCCAGAAACAGAACTCCAAGAGCGTAGGATTTTAGCTCAGGGCTCACTGTTCTGAAACACAAAGAAACACACTATAGAAAGCAGTCAAAATGTACAGCAGCAAGCCGTTACAGCAGCAGCATAGTAACAGCAGCATAGTAACAGCAGCAAGCTGTTACAGCAGCATAGTAACAGCAGCATAGTAACAGCAGCATAGTAACAGCAGCATAGTAACAGCAGCAAGCCGTTACAGCAGCAGCATAGTAACAGCAGCAAGCCATTACAGCAGCAGCATAGTAACAGCAGCAAGCCGTTACAGCAGCAGCATAGTAACAGTAGCATAGTAACAGCAGCATAGTAACAGCAGTATAGTAACAGCAGCATAGTAACAGCAGTATAGTAACTGCAGCATAGTAACAGCAGCATATTAACAGCAGCAAGCCGTTACAGCAGCAGCATAGTAACAGCAGCATAGTAACAGCAGCATAGTAACAGCAGCAAGCCGTTACAGCAGCAGCATAGTAACAGCAGCATAGTAACAGCAGTATAGTAACAGCAGCATAGTAACAGCAGTATAGTAACAGCAGCATAGTAACAGCAGTATAGTAACAGCAGCATAGTAACAGCAGTATAGTAACAGCAGCATAGTAACAGCAGCATAGTAACAGCAGCAAGCCATTACAGCAGCATAGTAACAGCAGCATAGTAACAGCAGCATAGTAACAGCAGCATAGTAACAGCAGCAAGCCATTACAGCAGCATAGTAACAGCAGCATAGTAACAGCAGCATAGTAACAGCAGCAGGCCATTACAGCAGCATAGTAACAGCAGCATAGTAACAGCAGCAAGCCATTACAGCAGCATAGTAACAGCAGCATAGTAACAGCAGCATAGTAACAGCAGCAGGCCATTACAGCAGCATAGTAACAGCAGCATAGTAACAGCAGCATAGAAACAGCAGCAAGCCATTACAGCAGCATAGTAACAGCAGCATAGTAACAGCAGCAAGACATTACAGCAGCATAGTAACAGCAGCATAGTAACAGCAGCAAGCCATTACAGCAGCATAGTAACAGCAGCATAGTAACAGCAGCATAGTAACAGCAGCATAGTAACAGCAGCAGGCCATTACAGCAGCATAGTAAAAGCAGCATAGTAACAGCAGCATAGTAACAGCAGCATAGTAACAGCAGCATATTAACAGCAGCAAGCCGTTACAGCAGCAGCATAGTAACAGCAGCATAGTAACAGCAGTATAGTAACAGCAGCATAGTAACAGCAGTATAGTAACAGCAGCATAGTAACAGCAGCATAGTAACAGCAGCAAGCCATTACAGCAGCATAGTAACAGCAGCATAGTAACAGCAGCATAGTAACAGCAGCATAGTAACAGCAGCATACCATAGTAACAGCAGCAGGCACGCATTACAGCAGCATAGTAACAGCAGCATAGTAACAGCAGCATAGTAACAGCAGCTTGGCCATTACAGCAGCATATACACAGCATAGTAACAGCAGCATAGTAACAGCAGCATAGTATCACAGCATGACACAATTAGCCATTACAGCAGCATAGTAACAGCAGCATAGTAACAGCAGCATAGTCAACATCACCATAGCTGAACCTCAGCAAGACAGCAGCATCTTCCTCCCGGGGAAGGACTGCCGTTATGACAGCAGCATAGTAACAACAGCATTGTGTATAGTCCCAGCAGCCAAGTAACAGCAGCATAGTAACAGCAGCAAGCCATTACAGCAGCATAGTAACAGTTCAGCATAGTAACAGCAGCATAGTAACAGCAGCATAGTAACAGCAGCAAGCCATTACAGCAGGCATAGTAACAGCAGCATAGTAACAGCAGCATAGTAACAGCAGCCTGTGCCATTAAACAGCAGCATAGTAACAGCAGCATAGTAACTTCAGCATAGTAACAGCAGCAAGCCATTACAGCAGCATAGTAACAGCAGCATAGTAACAGACCATGGTGCAAGCCATTACAGCAGCATAGTAACAGCAGCATAGTAACAGCAGCATAGTAACAGCAGCATAGTTATCCACCTACAGCAGCTGGCCTGCTCGCATCCCTACCAGCAGCATAGTAACAGCAGCCCAGTAACAGCAGCATAGTAACAGCAGCATGGTGGAACAGCAGCATAGTAACAGCAGCATAGTCAATCACCAGCATAGTAACACCTGAAACCCCATTCTTTAAGCAATAACAGCAGCATAGTAACAGCAGCACCCCCCTAAGTTTTAGCAGCATATTGTAACAGTGACTGTCCCACAGCAGCATAAGGTGAACAGCAGCAAGCCATGTACAGCAGCATAGTAACAGCAGTCTGCTAAATGACTTAAATGTAAAGCAGCAAGTAACAGCAGCAAGCCATTACAGCAGCATAGTAACAGCAGCATAGTAACAGCAGCATAGTAACAGCAGCAGGCCATTACAGCAGCATAGTAACAGCAGCATAGTAACAGCAGCATAGTAACAGCAGCATAGTAACAGCAGCAAGCCATTACAGCAGCATAGTAACAGCAGCATAGTAACAGCAGCATAGTAACAGCAGCAAGCCATTACACAGCAGCATAGTAACAGCAGCATAGTAACAGCAGTAACAGCAGCATAGTAACAGCAGCATAGTAACAGCCATAGTAACAGCAGCATAGTAACAGCAGCATAGTAACAGCAGCAAGCCATTACAGCAGCATAGTAACAGCAGCATAGTAACAGCAGCATAGTAACAGCAGCATAGTAACAGCAGCAAGCCATTACAGCAGCATAGTAACAGCAGCATAGTAACAGCAGCATAGTAACAGCAGCAGGCCATTACAGCAGCATAGTAACAGCAGCATAGTAACAGCAGCAAGCCATTACAGCAGCATAGTAACAGCAGCATAGTAACAGCAGCATAGTAACAGCAGCAGGCCATTACAGCAGCATAGTAACAGCAGCATAGTAACAGCAGCATAGTAACAGCAGCAAGCCATTACAGCAGCATAGTAACAGCAGCATAGTAACAGCAGCAAGCCATTACAGCAGCATAGTAACAGCAGCATAGTAACAGCAGCAAGCCATTACAGCAGCATAGTAACAGCAGCATAGTAACAGCAGCATAGTAACAGCAGCATAGTAACAGCAGCAGGCCATTACAGCAGCATAGTAACAGCAGCATAGTAACAGCAGCATAGTAACAGCAGCATAGTAACAGCAGCATAGTAACAGCAGCATAGTAACAGCAGCAGGCCATTACAGCAGCATAGTAACAGCAGCATAGTAACAGCAGCAAGCCATTACAGCAGCATAGTAACAGCAGCAAGCCATTACAGCAGCATAGTAACAGCAGCAAGCCATTACAGCAGCATAGTAACAGCAGCATAGTAACAGCAGCATAGTAACAGCAGCAAGCCATTACAGCAGCATAGTAACAGCAGCATAGTAACAGCAGCATAGTAACAGCAGCATAGTAACAGCAGCAGGCCATTACAGCAGCATAGTAACAGCAGCATAGTAACAGCAGCATAGTAACAGCAGCATAGCAGCATAGTACAGCAGCAGCATAGTAACAGCAGCATAGTAACAGCAGTATAGTAACAGCAGCATAGTAACAGCAGTATAGTAACAGCAGCATAGTAACAGCAGCATAGTAACAGCAGCAAGCCATTACAGCAGCATAGTAACAGCAGCATAGTAACAGCAGCATAGTAACAGCAGCATAGTAACAGCAGCAAGCCATTACAGCAGCATAGTAACAGCAGCATAGTAACAGCAGCATAGTAACAGCAGCAGGCCATTACAGCAGCATAGTAACAGCAGCATAGTAACAGCAGCAAGCCATTACAGCAGCATAGTAACAGCAGCATAGTAACAGCAGCATAGTAACAGCAGCAGGCCATTACAGCAGCATAGTAACAGCAGCATAGTAACAGCAGCATAGTAACAGCAGCAAGCCATTACAGCAGCATAGTAACAGCAGCATAGTAACAGCAGCAAGCCATTACAGCAGCATAGTAACAGCAGCATAGTAACAGCAGCAAGCCATTACAGCAGCATAGTAACAGCAGCATAGTAACAGCAGCATAGTAACAGCAGCATAGTAACAGCAGCAGCATAGTAAAAGCCATTAACAGCAGCAGAGTAACAGCAGCATAGTAATAATAAGCATAATATATACATTTAGCAGACGTTATCCAAAGCACTTACAGTCATGTGTGCATACATTCTACGATAACAACATTAGACCATTAGACCATAACAACATTAGACCATTAGACCATAACAACATTAGCATTAGTAACAACATTAGACCATAACAACAGACCATTAGACCATAACAGCATTAGACCATAACAACATTAGACCATAACAACATTAGACCATTAGACCATAACAACATTAGACCATAACAACATTAACATTAGACCATAACAACATTAGACCATAACAACATTATACCATAACAACATTAGACCATAACAACATTAGACCATTACAACATTAGACCATTAGATCATAACAACAGCATAACAACATTAGATCATAACAACATTAGACCATTAGACCATAACAACATTAGACCATAACAACATTAGACCATAGTAACATTAGACCATTAGACCATAACAACATTAGACCATAACAACATTAGACCATAACAACATTAGATCAGCAATAACATTAGACCAATAGACCATAACAACATTAGACCATAACAACATTAGACCATAACAACATTAGACCATAACAACATTAGACCATAACAACATTAGACCATAACAACATTAGACCATAACAACATTAGACCATAACAACATTAGATCATAACAACATTAGACCATAACAACATTAGACCATTAGACCATAACAACATTAGACCATAACAACATTAGACCATAACAGCATTAGACCATAACAACATTGGACCATAACAACATTAGACCATAACAACATTAGACCATTAGATCATAACAACATTAGACCATTAGATCATAACAACATTAGACCATTAGACCATAACAACATTAGACCATTAGATCATAACAACATTAGATCATAACAACATTAGATCATAACAGCATTAGACCATTAGATCATAACAACATTAGATCATAACAACATTAGACCATAACAACATTAGATCATAACAGCATTAGACCATTAGATCATAACAACATTAGATCATAACAACATTAGATCATAACAGCATTAGACCATTAGATCATAACAACATAGTAACAGCAGCATAGTAACAGCAGCATAGTAACAGCAGCATAGTAACAGCAGCATAGTAACAGCAGCAGGCCATTACAGCAG
Organism: Oncorhynchus gorbuscha; assembly: GCF_021184085.1. NCBI lineage: Eukaryota > Metazoa > Chordata > Actinopteri > Salmoniformes > Salmonidae > Oncorhynchus > Oncorhynchus gorbuscha. The sequence goes on from NC_060177.1 coordinate 748,676, forward strand.
CATAGTAACAGCAGCATAGTAACAGCAGCAAGCCATTACAGCAGCATAGTAACAGCAGCAAGCCATTACAGCAGCATAGTAACAGCAGCAAGCCATTACAGCAGCATAGTAACAGCAGCATAGTAACAGCAGCATAGTAACAGCAGCAAGCCATTACAGCAGCATAGTAACAGCAGCATAGTAACAGCAGCAAGCCATTACAACAGCATAGTAACAGCAGCATAGTAACAGCAGCATAGTAACAGCAGCAAGCCATTACAGCAGCATAGTAACAGCAGCAAGCCATTACAGCAGCATAGTAACAGCAGCAAGCCATTACAGCAGCATAGTAACAGCAGCATAGTAACAGCAGCATAGTAACAGCAGCATAGTAACAGCAGCAAGCCATTACAGCAGCATAGTAACAGCAGCATAGTAACAGCAGCAAGCCATTACAGCAGCATAGTAACAGCAGCATAGTAACAGCAGCATAGTAACAGCAGCATAGTAACAGCAGCATAGTAACATCAGCAGTAAGCATCATGTGGGAATAAAGGGATATTCATGATAGAATAAAGTGTAAGAGACCTGATGTGAACTGTTACAGGCTTTGATTGGACCATTTCTGCTTTGGAGTTAGACTTTAGCACAGATTGGTTTCACATCCTTAGTCAGTATGTGTTATACCTGTTCTGGTTGTCACCTCGTTAGTCAGTATGTGTTACACCTGTTCTGGTTGTCACCTCGTTAGTCAGTATGTGTTACACCTGTTCTGGTTGTCACCTCGTTAGTCAGTATGTGTTACACCTGTTCTGGTTGTCACCTCGTTAGTCAGTATGTGTTACACCTGTTCTGGTTGTCACCTCGTTAGTCAGTATGTGTTACACCTGTTCTGGTTGTCACCTCGTTAGTCAGTATGTGTTACACCTGTTCTGGTTGTCACCTCGTTAGTCAGTATGTGTTACACCTGTGCTGGTGTCATCTCGTTAGTGGGAAGGTGTTTATACTGTGCTGGCCCAGGTGTTATTTAAGAGTGTCTGGCCCAGGTGTTATTTAAGAGTTTCTGACCCAGGTGTTATTTAAGAGTGTCTGGCCCAGGTGTTATTTAAGAGTGTCTGGCCCAGGTGTTATTTAAGAGTGTCTGGCCCAGGTGTTATTTAAGAGTGTCTGGCCTATGTGTTATTTAAGAGTGTCTGACCCAGGTGTTATTTAAGAGTGTCTGGCCCAGGTGTTATTTAAGAGTGCCTGACCCAGGTGTTATTTAAGAGTGTCTGGCCCAGGTGTTATTTAAGAGTGTCTGGCCCAGGTGTTATTTAAGAGTGTCTGGCCCAGGTGTTATTTAAGAGTGTCTGGCCCAGGTGTTATTTAAGAGTGTCTGGCCCAGGTGTTATTTAAGAGTGTCTGGCCCAGGTGTTATTTAAGAGTGCCTGACCCAGGTGTTATTTAAGAGTGTCTGGCCCAGGTGTTATTTAAGAGTGTCTGGCCCAGGTGTTATTTAAGAGTGTCTGGCCCAGGTGTTATTTAAGAGTGTCTGGCCCAGGTGTTATTTAAGAGTGTCTGGCCCAGGTGTTATTTAAGAGTGTCTGGCCCAGGTGTTATTTAAGAGTGTCTGGCCCAGGTGTTATTTAAGAGTGTCTGGCCCAGGTGTTATTTAAGAGTGTCTGGCCCAGGTGTTATTTAAGAGTGTCTGGCCCAGGTGTTATTTAAGAGTGTCTGGCCCAGGTGTTATTTAAGAGTGTCTGGCCCAGGTGTTATTTAAGAGTGCCTGGCCCAGGTGTTATTTAAGAGTGTCTGGCCCAGGTGTTATTTAAGTGTGTCTGGCCCAGTGCTCCAGTTGTCTTGAGAGATGTGAGGAGTTAACACCTGTAGTTGGCTCCCAATCTGATTTCTAGAAAAACATCCTTTATCTGATTTCATTGGTTTAGTATTGCACCACCTTTTTGGTTTGCTTCCTGTCTTTAAGTTTGGTGGGGTTTTCGTTGCCTCTTCTTGGGGAAATTTAGTGGGCTCTCATGGTGGGTGTCTTTAGGTTCCAGTTGTTGTTGCTAGTCAACTGTCAGTGGACACCCCCATGAGTGTCTTTCAGAACCCCTCCTAAAACCTGTTTGGTTCTGGTTGGTGTCAGTGACTCTTTGTTCGTTCCCCTTCTGTTTGAGGAACATTATTTGGCTTTCTTGCTGGGGACCAGAATGATGACATCGGGGGTTACAGGATTTCATTGATTAGGACCCTTTGACTATTGCAAATCCAGCAGCTACTCTTCCTGTGGTCCACATAACACAGGTATGTCTGAGTGGTCTAACCTGATGAGTATGATAACAGAGGGGGTCAGGGTTAGAGGTCAGGAATAGAGATGACCTGATGAGTATGATAACAGAGGGGGTCAGGGTTAGAGGTCAGGAATAGAGATGACCTGATGAGTATGATAACAGAGGGGGTCAGGGTTAGAGGTCAGGGTTAGAGGCTACCTGATGAGTATGATAACAGAGGGGGTCTGGGTTAGAGGTCAGGAATAGAGATGACCTGATGAGTATGATAACAGAGGGGGTCTGGGTTAGAGGTCAGGGTTAGAGTTCAGGGATAGAGATGACCTGATGAGTATGATAACAGAGGGGGTCTGGGTTAGAGGTCAGGGTTAGAGGTCAGGAATAGAGATGACCTGATGAGTATGATAACAGAGGGGGTCTGGGTTAGAGGTTTTTTAGTTTATTTTATTTTTACAGGGACAGTGCACATTAATCAACGTTTCAGTAAAAGTGCCGGTTTTAGCCAGCCGGCTAATTTTCAACCACAGTCCCTGGGCAGGTTATTAAAAACAATTACAATATAGACAATAGCACCATAGAACAAGCAAGACATAGCAACATAGGACAAGCAAGACATAGCATACAGACAGAGCAACATAGAACAAAAAGCAGCAAAACAAAATTCATAAAAGCAACAAAGTGTTTCCACACCTCACAAGCTACAGACAACAGACAACATGGAAAGCGGCAACACACAGCTAGGGACCATGTTCACAAATCTGATTGACCTTTAGCCAGGTCTTCAAGCATTTTGTGAAAGTGTGATATGTGGTGCAGTTATGTGTGTCTGATGGCAGTGTATTCCAGACATGGGAAGCTCTCACAGAGAATGCAGATTTACTAAAGGTGCTTTTCCTTAGGGGAACTATACAGTCACCTCTCATGGCAGACCTTGTGGATCTGCTGCCATATGTCTGGGTTTTCTGTTTAACAAAAATATTGAGTGGAGGGGGAGCCAGGCCATTAAGGATCTTGAATACAAGACATGCGTCGGTGTATTGCACAAGATTTTCCCAACTCAAGAGTTCATGTTTTCTAAGGATGTGACAATGATGATGGCTATTGGGCTTCCTATCAAGCACTTTGAGAGCCTGTTTGTAGACAGACTGAATAGGTTTTAATGTTGTACAGCAAGCTTGGGCCCAACTAGTCAAGCAGTATGTTAAGTGGGGGAGTATCATAGAATTGAAGAACAGTTTTGCTACCTCTGTAGTCAAACAATTTCGTATAAATCGGAAATTAGCTAGGTTGAATTTGGTTATTTGAATTACCTTTTCACATGCTTTTTAAAAGAGAGGTTGGAATAAAGTATGATGCCAAGGTACTTAAAATTGGATACCACCTGGAGCTTCTCCCCTGACACATAGACATCTGGTCAGGGTTAGAGTTCAGGGATAGAGATGACCTGATGAGTATGATAACAGAGGGGGTCTGGGATAGAGGTCAGGGTTAGAGTTCAGGGATAGAGATGACCTGATGAGTATGATAACAGAGGGGGTCTGGGATAGAGGTCAGGGATAGAGTTCAGGGATAGAGATGACCTGATGAGTATGATAACAGAGGGGGTCTGGGATAGAGGTCAGGGTTAGAGTTCAGGGATAGAGATGACCTGATGAGTATGATAACAGAGGGGGTCTGGGATAGAGGTCAGGGTTAGAGTTCAGGGATAGAGATGACCTGATGAGTATGATAACAGAGGGGGTCTGGGTTAGAGGTCTCAGGGATAGGTGACCTGATGAGGATAACAGAGGGGTCAGGGAGGGTTAGAGGATAGAGATGACCTGATGAGTATGATAACAGAGGGGGGGGTCTCAGGGATAGAGATTGATAACAGAGGGGGTCTGGGTTAGAGGTCAGGGATAGAGGTCAGATAGAGGTTACCTGATAAGTATGAGGGGGTCTGGGTTAGAGGTCAGGGACAGATGATAACAGATAACAGAGGGGGTCTGGGTTAGAGGTCAGGGATAGAGATGACCTGATAACAGAGGGGGTCAGGGTTAGAGGTCAGGGATAGTAGATAACAGACCAGGGATAGAGGTGATGAGGTATGATAACAGAGGGGGTCTAGGGTTAGAGGTCAGGGTTAGAGGTCAGGGATAGAGATGACCTGATGAGTATGATAACAGAGGGGGGTCTGGTATTAGAGGTCAGGGATAGAGATGACCTGATAACAGAGGGGGTCAGGGTTAGAGGTCAGGGATAGAGATGACCTGATGAGTATGATAACAGAGGGGGTCTGGGTTAGAGGTCAGGGTTAGAGGCTACCTGATGAGTATGATAACAGAGGGGGTCTGGGCCAGAGGTCTGGGCCAGAGGTCAGGGTTAGAGGTCAGGGTTAGAGGTTAGGGTTAGAGGTTACCTGATAAGTATGACGACGGAGGGTGTCTGGGCCATGGCTCCGATCATGCTGCACACACAGATGACACAAAGGAAGGTGATAAAGGCCTGTCGGCAGCCTGGACTGGGACATTTCCCCGGCAACGCCACCGACTCCTCCTCCTTACTGCTGATACACATACAGCTGGTCAGGTTCTGGAGGAGGACAGGAGAGGTTATCACCTATCGATAGACAGCTGGTTCTGGAGGAGGACAGGAGAGGTTATCACCTATAGATAGACAGCTGGTTCTGGAGGACAGGAGAGGTTATCACCTATAGATAGACAGCTGGTTCTGGATGACATGAGAGGATATCACCTATAGATAGACAGCTGGTTCTGGAGGACATGAGAGGATATCACCTATAGATAGACAGCTGGTTCTGGAGGAGGACAGGAGAGGTTATCACCTATAGATAGACAGCTGGTTCTGGAGGACATGAGAGGATATCACCTATAGATAGACAGCTGGTTCTGGAGGACATGAGAGGATATCACCTATAGATAGACAGTTGGTTCTGGAGGAGGACAGGAGAGGATATCACCTATAGATAGACAGCTGGTTCTGGAGGACATGAGAGGATATCACCTATAGATAGACAGCTGGTTCTGGAGGACATGAGAGGATATCACCTATAGATAGACAGTTGGTTCTGGAGGAGGACAGGAGAGGATATCACCTATAGATAGACAGTTGGTTCTGGAGGAGGACAGGAGAGGATATCACCTATAGATAGACAGTTGGTTCTGGAGGAGGACAGGAGAGGATATCACCTATAGATAGACAGTTGGTTCTGGAGGACATGAGAGGATATCACCTATAGATAGACAGCTGGTTCTGGAGGAGGACATGAGAGGATATCACCTATAGATAGACAGTTGGTTCTGGAGGAGGACAGGAGAGGATATCACCTATAGATAGACAGTTGGTTCTGGAGGAGGACATGAGAGGATATCACCTATAGATAGACAGTTGGTTCTGGAGGACATGAGAGGATATCACCTATAGATAGACAGTTGGTTCTGGAGGAGGACAGGAGAGGATATCACCTATAGATAGACAGTTGGTTCTGGAGGAGGACAGGAGAGGATATCACCTATAGATAGACAGTTGGTTCTGGAGGAGGACAGGAGAGGATATCACCTATAGATAGACAGCTGGTTCTGGAGGACAGGAGAGGATATCACCTATAGATAGACAGTTGGTTCTGGAGGAGGACAGGAGAGGATATCACCTATAGATAGACAGTTGGTTCTGGAGGACATGAGAGGATATCACCTATAGATAGACAGCTGGTTCTGGAGGAGGACATGAGAGGATATCACCTATAGATAGACAGTTGGTTCTGGAGGAGGACAGGAGAGGATATCACCTATAGATAGACAGTTGGTTCTGGAGGAGGACATGAGAGGATATCACCTATAGATAGACAGTTGGTTCTGGAGGACATGAGAGGATATCACCTATAGATAGACAGTTGGTTCTGGAGGACATGAGAGGATATCACCTATAGATAGACAGCTGGTTCTAGAGGACATGAGAGGATATCACCTATAGATAGACAGCTGGTTCTAGAGGACAGGAGAGGATATCACCTATAGATAGACAGTTGGTTCTGGAGGAGGACATGAGAGGATATCACCTATAGATAGACAGCTGGTTCTAGAGGACATGAGAGGATATCACCTATAGATAGACAGCTGGTTCTGGAGGACATGAGAGGATATCACCTATAGATAGACAGCTGGTTCTGGAGGAGGACAGGAGAGGATATCACCTATAGATAGACAGCTGGTTCTAGAGGACATGAGAGGATATCACCTATAGATAGACAGTTGGTTCTGGAGGAGGACAGGAGAGGATATCACCTATAGATAGACAGTTGGTTCTGGAGGAGGACAGGAGAGGATATCACCTATAGATAGACAGCTGGTTCTGGAGGAGGACATGAGAGGATATCACCTATAGATAGACATACAGCTGGTTCTGGAGGAGGACAGGAGAGGATATCACCTATAGATAGACATACAGCTGGTTCTGGAGGAGGACAGGAGAGGTTATCACCTATAGATAGACAGCTGGTTCTAGAGGACATGAGAGGATATCACCTATAGATAGACAGTTGGTTCTGGAGGAGGACAGGAGAGGATATCACCTATAGATAGACAGCTGGTTCTAGAGGACATGAGAGGATATCACCTATAGATAGACAGCTGGTTCTGGAGGACATGAGAGGATATCACCTATAGACAGCTGGTTCTGGAGGAGGACAGGAGAGGATATCACCTATAGATAGACAGTTGGTTCTGGAGGAGGACAGGAGAGGATATCACCTATAGATAGACAGTTGGTTCTGGAGGAGGACAGGAGAGGATATCACCTATAGATAGACAGCTGGTTCTAGAGGACATGAGAGGATATCACCTATAGATAGACAGTTGGTTCTAGAGGACATGAGAGGATATCACCTATAGATAGACAGTTGGTTCTAGAGGAGGACAGGAGAGGATATCACCTATAGATAGACAGTTGGTTCTGGAGGAGGACAGGAGAGGATATCACCTATAGATAGACAGCTGGTTCTAGAGGACATGAGAGGATATCACCTATAGATAGACAGTTGGTTCTAGAGGACATGAGAGGATATCACCTATAGATAGACAGTTGGTTCTAGAGGACATGAGAGGATATCACCTATAGATAGACAGTTGGTTCTAGAGGACATGAGAGGATATCACCTATAGATAGACAGTTGGTTCTAGAGGACATGAGAGGATATCACCTATAGATAGACAGTTGGTTCTAGAGGACATGAGAGGATATCACCTATAGATAGACAGTTGGTTCTAGAGGACATGAGAGGATATCACCTATAGATAGGCAGCTGGTTCTAGAGGACATGAGAGGATATCACCTATAGATAGACAGCTGGTTCTAGAGGACATGAGAGGATATCACCTATAGATAGACAGTTGGTTCTGGAGGACATGAGAGGATATCACCTATAGATAGACAGCTGGTTCTGGAGGAGGACAGGAGAGGATATCACCTATAGATAGACAGTTGGTTCTGGAGGACATGAGAGGATATCACCTATAGATAGACAGCTGGTTCTGGAGGACATGAGAGGATATCACCTATAGATAGACAGTTGGTTCTGGAGGAGGACATGAGAGGATATCACCTATAGATAGACATACAGCTGGTTCTGGAGGAGGACAGGAGAGAATATCACCTATAGATAGACAGTTGGTTCTGGAGGAGGACAGGAGAGGATATCACCTATAGATAGACAGTTGGTTCTGGAGGAGGACAGGAGAGGATATCACCTATAGATAGACAGCTGGTTCTGGAGGACATGAGAGGATATCACCTATAGATAGACAGCTGGTTCTGGAGGACATGAGAGGATATCACCTATAGATAGACATACAGCTGGTTCTGGAGGAGGACAGGAGAGGATATCACCTATAGATAGACAGTTGGTTCTGGAGGAGGACAGGAGAGGATATCACCTATAGATAGACAGCTGGTTCTGGAGGACATGAGAGGATATCACCTATAGATAGACAGTTGGTTCTAGAGGACATGAGAGGATATCACCTATAGATAGACAGCTGGTTCTAGAGGACATGAGAGGATATCACCTATAGATAGACAGTTGGTTCTGGAGGACATGAGAGGATATCACCTATAGATAGACAGCTGGTTCTGGAGGAGGACAGGAGAGGATATCACCTATAGATAGACAGTTGGTTCTGGAGGAGGACAGGAGAGGATATCACCTATAGATAGACAGTTGGTTCTGGAGGACATGAGAGGATATCACCTATAGATAGACAGCTGGTTCTGGAGGACATGAGAGGATATCACCTATAGATAGACAGTTGGTTCTGGAGGAGGACATGAGAGGATATCACCTATAGATAGACATACAGCTGGTTCTGGAGGAGGACAGGAGAGGATATCACCTATAGATAGACAGTTGGTTCTGGAGGAGGACAGGAGAGGATATCACCTATAGATAGACAGCTGGTTCTGGAGGAGGACAGGAGAGGATATCACCTATAGATAGACAGTTGGTTCTGGAGGACAGGAGAGGATATCACCTATAGATAGACAGTTGGTTCTGGAGGACAGGAGAGGATATCACCTATAGATAGACAGCTGGTTCTGGAGGAGGACAGGAGAGGATATCACCCATAGATAGACAGCTGGTTCTGGAGGACAGGAGAGGATATCACCTATAGATAGACAGCTGGTTCTGGAGGAGGACAGGAGAGGATATCACCTATAGATAGACAGCTGGTTCTGGAGGAGGACAGGAGAGGATATCACCTATAGATAGACAGCTGGTTCTGGAGGAGGACAGGAGAGGATATCACCTATAGATAGACAGCTGGTTCTAGAGGACATGAGAGGATATCACCTATAGATAGACAGCTGGTTCTGGAGGAGGACAGGAGAGGATATCACCTATAGATAGACAGCTGGTTCTGGAGGAGGACAGGAGAGGATATCACCTATAGATAGACAGCTGGTTCTAGAGGACATGAGAGGATATCACCTATAGATAGACAGCTGGTTCTAGAGGACATGAGAGGATATCACCTATAGATAGACAGCTGGTTCTAGAGGACATGAGAGGATATCACCTATAGATAGACAGCTGGTTCTAGAGGACAGGAGAGGATATCACCTATAGATAGACAGTTGGTTCTAGAGGACATGAGAGGATATCACCTATAGATAGACAGTTGGTTCTAGAGGACATGAGAGGATATCACCTATAGATAGACAGCTGGTTCTAGAGGACAGGAGAGGATATCACCTATAGATAGACAGCTGGTTCTGGAGGAGGACAGGAGAGGATATCACCCATAGATAGACAGCTGGTTCTGGAGGAGGACAGGAGAGGATATCACCTATAGATAGACAGCTGGTTCTGGAGGAGGACAGGAGAGGATATCACCTATAGATAGACAGCTGGTTCTGGAGGAGGACAGGAGAGGATATCACCTATAGATAGACAGCTGGTTCTGGAGGAGGACAGGAGAGGATATCACCTATAGATAGACAGCTGGTTCTAGAGGACATGAGAGGATATCACCTATAGATAGACAGCTGGTTCTAGAGGACATGAGAGGATATCACCTATAGATAGACAGCTGGTTCTAGAGGACATGAGAGGATATCACCTATAGATAGACAGCTGGTTCTAGAGGACAGGAGAGGATATCACCTATAGATAGACAGTTGGTTCTAGAGGACATGAGAGGATATCACCTATAGATAGACAGTTGGTTCTAGAGGACATGAGAGGATATCACCTATAGATAGACAGCTGGTTCTAGAGGACAGGAGAGGATATCACCTATAGATAGACAGCTGGTTCTGGAGGAGGACATGAGAGGATATCACCTATAGATAGACAGCTGGTTCTGGAGGAGGACAGGAGAGGATATCACCTATAGATAGACAGTTGGTTCTGGAGGAGGACAGGAGAGGATATCACCTATAGATAGACAGCTGGTTCTGGAGGAGGACATGAGAGGTTATCACCTATAGATAGACAGTTGGTTATGGAGGAGGACAGGAGAGGATATCACCTATAGATAGACAGCTGGTTCTGGAGGACAGGAGAGGTTATCACCTATAGATAGACAGCTGGTTCTGGAGGAGGACAGGAGAGGATATCACCTATAGATAGACAGCTGGTTCTGGAGGAGGACAGGAGAGGATATCACCTATAGATAGACAGCTGGTTCTGGAGGAGGACAGGAGAGGATATCACCTATAGATAGACAGCTGGTTCTGGAGGAGGACAGGAGAGGATATCACCTATAGATAGACAGCTGGTTCTGGAGGACAGGAGAGGTTATCACCTATAGATAGACAGCTGGTTCTGGAGGAGGACAGGAGAGGATATCACCTATAGATAGACAGTTGGTTCTGGAGGAGGACAGGAGAGGATATCACCCATAGATAGACAGTTGGTTCTGGAGGAGGACATGAGAGGATATCACCTATAGATAGACAGTTGGTTCTGGAGGAGGACATGAGAGGATATCACCTATAGATAGACAGTTGGTTCTGGAGGAGGACATGAGAGGATATCACCTATAGATAGACAGCTGGTTCTAGAGGACATGAGAGGATATCACCTATAGATAGACAGCTGGTTCTAGAGGACATGAGAGGATATCACCTATAGATAGACAGCTGGTTCTAGAGGACAGGAGAGGATATCACCTATAGATAGACAGCTGGTTCTAGAGGACAGGAGAGGATATCACCTATAGATAGACAGCTGGTTCTAGAGGACAGGAGAGGATATCACCTATAGATAGACAGCTGGTTCTAGAGGACAGGAGAGGATATCACCTATAGATAGACAGCTGGTTCTAGAGGAGGACAGGAGAGGATATCACCTATAGATAGACAGTTGGTTCTGGAGGAGGACAGGAGAGGATATCACCTATAGATAGACAGCTGGTTCTGGAGGACAGGAGAGGTTATCACCTATAGATAGACAGCTGGTTCTAGAGGACAGGAGAGGATATCACCTATAGATAGACATACAGCTGGTCAGGTTCTGGAGAGGAGTGGATACAGTATATAAACTATAGGAATCATTGGGCCCTGGTCTAAAGTAGTGCACTATATAGGGAATAGGGTGCCATAGGGCCCTGGTCTAAAGTAGTGCACTATATAGGGAATAGGGTGCCATAGGGCCCTGGTCTAAAGTAGTGCACTATATAGGGAATAGGGTGCCATAGGTCTCTGGTCTAAAGTAGTGCACTATATAGGGAATAGGGTGCCATAGGGCCCTGGTCTAAAGTAGTGCACTATATAGGGAATAGGGTGCCATAGGGCCCTGGTCTAAAGTAGTGCACTATATAGGGAATAGGGTTCTATAGGGCTCTGGTCTAAAGTAGTGCACTATATAGGGAATAGGGTGCCATAGGGCCCTGGTCTAAAATAGTGCACTATATAGGGAATAGGGTGTCATAGGGCCCTGGTCTAAAGTAGTGCACTATATAGGGAATAGGGTGCCATAGGGCCCTGGTCTAAAGTAGTGCACTATATAGGGAATAGGGTGCCATAGGTCTCTGGTCTAAAGTAGTGCACTATATAGGGAACAGGGTGCCATAGGGCCCTGGTCTAAAGTAGTGCACTATATAGGGAATAGGGTGCCATAGGTCTCTGGTCTAAAAGTGGTCGCATCTATCGCTCCCACGGGTAGTATAACTTTTTCATTATATTTCATTATATCACAACGGTTTGATTTGTCTTATCTTAGCAATTTCTTCTCAGCTAGCTACATAGCCGTCTTTGTATCAAAGATAATTGCGTAATTATCGTATTTCGCCGTCCTAACGTAGTCTTCACTAGCCAGCTAGCTAACGTCCACTGATTAGCTGCACTGGAGAAACTATTACACTCAACTGAACGACTTGATTAGTTTAGTGTTAGCTAGCTACATAGCTGTCTTTGCTGTCTTCGTATCATCGTATCCAAGATAATTGTGTTGTTTAGGTTTAGAGTGTGTAGTCTTAGAGTGATTATCTTAATTTATAGGGAGCTAGCCAGGTAACGTAGGTGACTCTCTAGCCAATAGTCTTCTGGCTCTGCTATTTGTCGTAAAGTACGTCTTCTGTATAGGGAATAGGGTCGCATTCACAGGTAGTATCACATTTTCACTTCATTTCATTACAGTACAACGGTTTGATTTGTTTGATCGTAGCTAGCTACTTAGCTAGCTACATAGGCGTCTTTGTATCAAAGATAATTGTGTAGTCTAGAGCGATTTTCTAGGTTCGCTAGCCATCTATTGTCGTTCTTTTAACGCAACAAACGTAAACAACACTGCTAGCTAGCCTGCTAGCCCCCGAAAGCAACACTGCAGAAACTATTACACTCAACGGAACGACTTGATTAGTGTAGTGTCAACAACGCACCCACTGCCAGCTGGCCTACTTCAGCAGTACTGTATCATTTTAGTCAATATGATTCTTGCTACGTAGCTTAACTTTCTGAACATTCGAGACGTGTAGTCCACTTGTCATTCCAATCTCCTTTGCATTAGCGTAGCCTCTTCTGTAGCCTGTCAACTATGTGTCTGTTTATCCCTGTTCTCTCCTCTCTGCACAGACCATACAAACGCTCCTCACCGCGTGGCCGCGGCCACCCTACTCTGGTGGTCCCAGCGCGCACGACCCACGTGGAGTTCCAGGTCTCCGGTAGCCTCTGGAACTGCCAATCTGCGGTCAACAAGGCAGAGTTCATCTCAGCCTATGCCTCCCTCCAGTCCCTCGACTTCTTGGCACTGACGGAAACATGGATCACCACAGACAACACTGCTACTCCTACTGCTCTCTCTTCGTCCGCCCACGTGTTCTCGCACACCCCGAGAGCGTCTGGTCAGCGGGGTGGTGGCACCGGGATCCTCATCTCTCCCAAGTGGTCATTCTCTCTTTCTCCCCTTACCCATCTGTCTATCGCCTCCTTTGAATTCCATGCTGTCACAGTTACTAGCCCTTTCAAGCTTAACATCCTTATCATTTATCGCCCTCCAGGTTCCCTCGGAGAGTTCATCAATGAGCTTGATGCCTTGATAAGCTCCTTTCCTGAGGACGGCTCACCTCTCACAGTTCTGGGCGACTTTAACCTCCCCACGTCTACCTTTGACTCTTTCCTCTCTGCCTCCTTCTTTCCACTCCTCTCCTCTTTTGACCTCACCCTCTCACCTTCCCCCTACTCACAAGGCAGGCAATACGCTCGACCTCATCTTTACTAGATGCTGTTCTTCCACTAACCTCATTGCAACTCCCCTCCAAGTCTCCGACCACTGCCTTGTATCCTTTTCCCTCTCGCTCTCATCCAACACCTCCCACACTGCCCCTACTCGGATGGTATTGCGCCGTCCCAACCTTCGCTCTCTCTCCCCCGCTACTCTCTCCTCTTCCATCCTATCATCTCTTCCCTCCGCTCAAACCTTCTCCCACCTATCTCCTGATTCTGCCTCCTCAACCCTCCTCTCCTCCCTCTCTGCATCCCTTGACTCTCTATGTCCCCTATCCTCCAGGCCGGCTCGGTCCTCCCCTCCCGCTCCGTGGCTCGATGACTCATTGCGAGCTCACAGAACAGGGCTCCGGGCAGCCGAGCGGAAATGGAGGAAAACTCGCCTCCCTGCGGACCTGGCATCCTTTCACTCCCTCCTCTCTACATTTTCCTCCTCTGTCTCTGCTGCTAAAGCCACTTTCTACCACGCTAAATTCCAAGCATCTGCCTCTAACCCTAGGAAGCTCTTTGCCACCTTCTCCTCCCTCCTGAATCCTCCGCCCCCTCCCCCCTCCTCCCTCTCTGCAGATGACTTCGTCAACCATTTTGAAAAGAAGGTCGACGACATCCGATCCTCGTTTGCTAAGTCAAACGACACCGCTGGTTCTGCTCACACTGCCCTACCCTGTGCTCTGACCTCTTTCTCCCCTCTCTCTCCAGATGAAATCTCGCGTCTTGTGACGGCCGGCCGCCCAACAACCTGCCCGCTTGACCCTATCCCCTCCTCTCTTCTCCAGACCATTTCCGGAGACCTTCTCCCTTACCTCACCTCGCTCATCAACTCATCCCTGACCGCTGGCTACGTCCCTTCCGTCTTCAAGAGAGCGAGAGTTGCACCCCTTCTGAAAAAACCTACACTCGATCCCTCCGATGTCAACAATTACAGACCAGTATCCCTTCTTTCTTTTCTCTCCAAAACTCTTGAACGTGCCGTCCTTGGCCAGCTCTCCCGCTATCTCTCTCTGAATGACCTTCTTGATCCAAATCAGTCAGGTTTCAAGACTAGTCATTCAACTGAGACTGCTCTCCTCTGTATCACGGAGGCGCTCCGCACTGCTAAAGCTAACTCTCTCTCCTCTGCTCTCATCCTTCTAGATCTATCGGCTGCCTTCGATACTGTGAACCATCAGATCCTCCTCTCCACCCTCTCCGAGTTGGGCATCTCCGGCGCGGCCCACGCTTGGATTGCGTCCTACCTGACAGGTCGCTCCTACCAGGTGGCGTGGCGAGAATCTGTCTCCTCACCACGCGCTCTCACCACTGGTGTCCCCCAGGGCTCTGTTCTTGGCCCTCTCCTATTCTCGCTATACACCAAGTCACTTGGCTCTGTCATAACCTCACATGGTCTCTCTTATCATTGCTATGCAGACAACACACAATTAATCTTCTCCTTTCCCCCTTCTGATGACCAGGTGGCGAATCGCATCTCTGCATGTCTGGCAGACATATCAGTGTGGATGACGGATCACCACCTCAAGCTGAACCTCGGCAAGACGGAGCTGCTCTTCCTCCCGGGGAAGGACTGCCCGTTCCATGATCTCGCCATCACGGTTGACAACTCCATTGTGTCCTCCTCCCAGAGCGCCAAGAACCTTGGCGTGATCCTGGACAACACCCTGTCGTTCTCAACCAACATCAAGGCGGTGGCCCGTTCCTGTAGGTTCATGCTCTACAACATCCGCAGAGTACGACCCTGCCTCACACAGGAAGCGGCGCAGGTCCTAATCCAGGCACTTGTCATCTCCCGTCTGGATTACTGCAACTCGCTGTTGGCTGGGCTCCCTGCCTGTGCCATTAAACCCCTTCAACTCATCCAGAACGCCGCAGCCCGTCTGGTGTTCAACCTTCCCAAGTTCTCTCACGTCACCCCGCTCCTCCGTTCTCTCCACTTCCAGTTGAAGCTCGCATCCGCTACAAGACCATGGTGCTTGCCTACGGAGCTGTGAGGGGAACGGCACCTCAGTACCTCCAGGCTCTGATCAGGCCCTACACCCAAACAAGGGCACTGCGTTCATCCACCTCTGGCCTGCTCGCCTCCCTACCACTGAGGAAGTACAGCTCCCGCTCAGCCCAGTCAAAACTGTTCGCTGCCCTGGCCCCCCAATGGTGGAACAAACTCCCTCACGACGCCAGGACAGCGGAGTCAATCACCACCTTCCGGAGACACCTGAAACCCCACCTCTTTAAGGAATACCTAGGATAGGATAAGTAATCCCTCTCACCCCACCCCCCCTAAGTTTTAGATGCACTATTGTTAAGTGACTGTCCCACTGGATGTCATAAGGTGAATGCACCAATTTGTAAGTCGCTCTGGATAAGAGCGTCTGCTAAATGACTTAAATGTAATGTAAATGAATAGGGTGTCATATGGCCCTGGTCTAAAGTAGTGCACTATATAGGGAATAGGGTGCCATAGGGCCCTGCTCTAAAGTAGTGCACTATATAGGGAATAGGGTTCTATAGGGCTCTGGTCTAAAGTAGTGCACTATATAGGGAATAGGGTGCCATAGGGCCCTGGTCTAAAGTAGTGCACTATATAGGGAATAGGGTGCCATAGGTCTCTGGTCTAAAGTAGTGCACTATATAGGGAATAGGGTGTCATAGGGCCCTGGTCTAAAGTAGTGCACTATATAGGAATAGGGTGAATAGGGTATAGGCCATAGGGCCCTGGTCTAAAGTAGTGCACTATATAGGGAATAGGGTTCTATAGGGCTCTGGTCTAAAGTAGTGCACTATATAGGGAATAGGGTGCCATAGGGCCCTGGTCTAAAGTATAGGGCCCTGGTCTAAAGTAGTGCACTATATAGGGGGAATAGGGTGCCATAGGGTTCTATAGGGCTCTGGTCTAAAGTAGTGCACTATATAGGGAATAGGGTGCCATAGGGCCCTGGTCTAAAGTAGTGCACTATATGGGGAATGTTCTATAGGGTCTAAAAGCACTATATAGGAATAGGGTTCTATAGGGCTCTGGTCTAAAGTAGTGCACTATATAGGGAATAGGGTGCCATAGGGGCCTGGTCTAAAGTAGTGCACTATATAGGGAATAGGGTGCCATAGGGCCCTGGTCTAAAGTAGTGCACTATATAGGGAATAGGGTGCCAAAGGGCCCTGGTCTAAAGTAGTGCACTATATAGGGAATAGGGTGCCATAGGGCCCTGGTCTAAAGTAGTGCACTATATGGGGAATAGGGTTCTATAGGGCTCTGGTCTAAAGTAGTGCACTATATAGGGAATAGGGTTCTATAGGGCTCTGGTCTAAAGTAGTGCACTATATAGGGAATAGGGTGCCATTTGGGACTCAGCCACAGACTTCTATATATCACCTACATGACTAATATAGCTTGCTCCTACAGTTTTGGTGACCCTGATAACCCGATGGGTTTATGTGATCTACTATCATGTGAATGATACAGCCTTGAGGCAGCTGTCTAGGACTCTATAATGTATAGAGACTTTTAGAACATGGTCCACTATGGTTGCCAATGACAATGCACCTGGCTGTAGAGGTCCTGCCAGAAGACCCGGGACTTACAGGTGTGAGGCAGCCGGCGAAGCAGGCAGAGAGGTAGGTGATCCCGTTGGAGCCACACACAGGGCTCACTGAGGCTGTGTAGCAGTTACAGTTGTTGATGCAGGAATGCTCCGGTCTCTGCCATGACCGCAGGGTCCTGGGAACAGGCAAACAGGTTACATACTGTTATATAGAAAACCATGGCATTATCAAAACACTGGAAACATGCTATGTACAATGATAGCTACAGTGGGGCAAAAAAGTATTTAGTCAGCCACCAATTGTGCAAGTTCTCCCACTTAAAAAGATGAAAGAGGCCTGTAATTTTCATCGTAGGTACACGTCAACTATGACAGACAAAATGAGAAAAAAAATCCAGAAAATCACATTGTAGGATTTTTTATGAATTTATTTGAAAATTATGGTGGAAAATAAGTATTTGGTCACCTACAAACAAGCAAGATTTCTGGCTCTCACAGACCTGTAACTTCTTCTTTAAGAGGCTCCTCTGTCCTCCACTCGTTACCTGTATTAATGGCACCTGTTTGAACTTGTTATCAGTATAAAAGACACCTGTCCACAACCTCAAACAGTCACACTCCAAACTCCACTATGGCCAAGACCAAAGAGCTGTCAAAGGACACCAGAAAGAAAATTGTAGACCTGCACCAGTGTGGGAAGACTGAATCTGCAATAGGAAAGCAGCTTGGTTTGAAGAAATCAACTGTGGGAGCAATTATTAGGAAATGGAAGACATACAAGACCACTGATAATCTCCCTCGATCTGGGGCTCCATGCAAGATCTCACCCCGTGGGGTCAAAATGATCACAAAAACAGTGAGCAAAAATCCCAGAACCACACGGGGGGACCTAGTGAATGACCTGCAGAGAGCTGGGACAAAAGTAACAAAGCCTACCATCAGTAACACACTACGCTGCCAGGGACTCAAATCCTGCAGTGCCAGACCTGTCCCCCTGCTTAAGCCAATACATGTCCAGGCCCGTCTGAAGTTTGCTAGAGAGCATTTGGATGATCCAGAAGAAGATTGGGAGAATGTCATATGGTCAGATGAAACCAAAATATAACTTTTTGGTAAAAACTCAACTCGTCGTGTTTGGAGGACAAAGAATGCTGAGTTGCAACAATATCAGACAGTCTTGTCTGTCTGTAGCCTGTTTGTCTGCATGGCAGTTGTTTTAGTGGTGTCGGAGCATGGCAGTTGTTTTAGTGGTGTCGGAGCATGGCAGTTGTTTTAGTGGTGTAGGAGCATGGCAGTTGTTTTAGTGGTGTCGGAGCATGGCAGTTGTTTTAGTGGTGTCGGAGCATGGCAGTTGTTTTAGTGGTGTCGGAGCATGGCAGTTGTTTTAGTGGTGTCGGAGCATGGCAGTTGTTTTAGTGGTGTCGGAGCATGGCAGTTGTTTTAGTGGTGTAGGAGCATGGCAGTTGTTTTAGTGGTGTAGGAGCATGGCAGTTGTTTTAGTGGTGTCAGGAGCATGGCAGTTGTTTTAGTGGTGTCGGAGCATGGCAGTTGTTTTAGTGGTGTCAGAGCATGGCAGTTGTTTTAGTGGTGTCGGAGCATGGCAGTTGTTTTAGTGGTGTCATGGAGCATGGCATGGCAGTTGTTTTGTTTTAGTGGTGTAGGAGCATGGCAGTTGTTTTAGTGGTGTCGGAGAATGGCAGTTGTTTTAGTGGTGTCGGAGCATGGCAGCTGTTTTAGTGGTGTCGGAGCATGGCAGTTGTTTTAGTGGTGTCGGAGCATGGGAGTTGTTTTAGTGGTGTCGGAGAATGGCAGTTGTTTTAGTGGTGTCGGAGAATGGCAGTTGTTTTAGTGGTGTCGGAGCATGGCAGTTGTTTTAGTGGTGTCGGAGCATGGCAGTTGTTTTAGTGGTGTCAGAGCATGGCAGTTGTTTTAGTGGTGTCGGAGCATGGCAGTTGTTTTAGTGGTGTCGGAGCATGGCAGTTGTTTTAGTGGTGTCGGAGCATGGCAGTTGTTTTAGTGGTGTCGGAGCATGGCAGTTGTTTTAGTGGTGTCGGAGCATGGCAGTTGTTTTAGTGGTGTCGGAGCATGGCAGCTCCATGACACCATGGCAGTTGTTCTAAACTATCATCTATAGAGGCTACACTGTCATCTATAGAGGCTACACTTTCTGTCATCTATAGAGGCTACACTTTCTGTCATCTATAGAGGCTACACTATCATCTATAGATGCTACACTTTCATTTATAGAGGCTACACTGTCATCTATAGAGACTACACTTTCATCTATAGAGGCTACACTTTCTGTCATTTATAGAGGCTACACTATTCAATAACCTTTTTGAACTTCTAACTGTGGTAGAGATAATAAGGGAGTGGTTTTATGACCGGAGGAGGAGGAGGTCGGAGACCTGGCAGTGTGGTGCCAAGACAACCTCTCACTCAACGAGGGCAAGACAAAGGTGCTCATTGTGGACTACACGAAACGGAGGGCCGAACATGTCCCCATTCACATCGACGGGGCTGTAGTGGAGCGGGCCTAGAACATCACGTTCCTTGGGTTCCGCATAACTAAGGACCTATCAATGTCCAAACACACCAACGCAGTCGTGAAAGAGGGCACGTCAATGCCTCTTCCCCCACAGGAGGCTGAAAAGATGTGGCATGGGCCCTCAGACCCTCAGAAAGATACAGCTGCACCATTGAGAGCATTTTGACTGGCTGCATTACCGCCTGGTATAGCAACTGCTCGGTATCTTACCACTAGGTGCAACTCGGGGTAGTGTCCAATACATCACTGGGGCCTAACTCCCTGCCATTTAGGACCTCTAGACAAGATGGTGTCAGAATAAGGCCTGGAAAATGTTCAAGGACTCCAGAAACCCAAGTCATATAGACTGTTCTCTCTGCTACCGCACGGCAAGCGGTACCGGAGCCAGGCACCCAAGCCATATCGACTGTTCTCTCTGCTAAGCGGTACCGGAGCCAGCCACCCAAGCCATATAGACTGTTCTCTCTGCTAAGTGGTACCGGAGCCAGCCACCCAAGTCATATAGACTGTTCTCTCTGCTAAGCGGTACCGGAGCCAGCCACCCAAGCCATATAGACTGTTCTCTCTACAAAGTGGTACCGGAGCCAGCCACCCAAGCCTTATAGACTGTTCTCTCTGCTAAGTGGTACTGGAGCCAGCCATCCAAGTCATATAGACTGTTCTCTCTGCTACCGCACGGCAAGCGGTACCGGAGCCAGCCACCCAAGTCATATAGACTGTTCTCTCTGCTAAGTGGTACCGGAGCCAGCCACCCAAGTCATATAGACTGTTATCTCTGCTAAGTGGTACCGGAGCCAGCCACCCAAGCCATATAGACTGTTCTCTCTGCTACCGCACGGCAAGTGGTACCGGAGCCAGCCACCCAAGTCATATAGACTGTTCTCTCTGCTAAGCGGTACCGGAGCCAGCCACCCAAGCCATATAGACGGTTCTCTCTGCTAAGCGGTACCGGAGCCAGCCAGCCAAGTCATATAGACTGTTCTCTCTGCTACCACACGCTAAGTGGTACCGGAGCCAGCCACCCAAGTCATATAGACTGTTCTCTCTGCTAAGCGGTACCGGAGCCAGCCACCCAAGTCATATAGACTGTTCTCTCTGCTAAGCGGTACCGGAGCCAGCCACCCAAGCCATATAGACTGTTCTCTCTGCTAAGCGGTACCGGAGCCAGCCACCCAAGCCATATAGACGGTTCTCTCTGCTAAGCGGTACCGGAGCCAGCCACCCAAGTCATATAGACTGTTCTCTCTGCTAAGCGGTACCGGAGCCAGCCACCCAAGCCATATAGACGGTTCTCTCTGCTAAGTGGTACCGGAGCCAGCCACCCAAGTCATATAGACTGTTCTCTCTGCTACCACACGCTAAGTGGTACCGGAGCCAGCCACCCAAGCCATATAGACTGTTCTCTCTGCTAAGTGGTACCGGAGCCAGCCACCTCCCTGTAAATAACCATGTTATTACCTCGCTGTATATAGCCATGTTATTACCTCCCTGTATATAACCATGTTATTACCTCCCTGTATATAGCCATGTTATTACCTCCCTGTATATAACCATGTTATTACCTCCCTGTATATAGCCATGTTATTACCTCCCTGTATATAACCATGTTATTACCTCCCTGTATATAGCCATGTTATTACCTCCCTGTATATAACCATGTTATTACCTCCCTGTATATAGCCATGTTATTACCTCCCTGTATATAGCCATGTTATTACCTGGTACCCCCTGTATATAACCATGTTATTACCTCCCTGTATATAGCCATGTTATTACCTCGCTGTATATAGCCATGTTATTACCTCCCTGTATATAGCCATGTTATTACCTCCCTGTATATAGCCATGTTATTACCTGGTACCCCTGTATATAGCCGTGTTATTACCTGGTACTCCCTGTATATAACCATGTTATTACCTGGTACTTCCTGTATATCGCCATGTTATTACCTGATACTCCCTGTATATAGCCATGTTATTACCTCCCTGTATATAGCCATGTTATTACCTGGTACCCCTGTATGTAGCCGTGTTATTACCTGGTACTTCCTGTATATAGCCATGTTATTACCTGGTACTTCCTGTATATAGCCACGTTATTACCTCCCTGTATATAGCCATGTTATTACCTGGTACTCCCTGTATATAGCCATGTTATTACCTGGTACTTCCTGTATATAACCATGTTATTACCTGGTACTCCCTGTATATAGCCATGTTATTACCTGGTACTTCCTGTATATAACCATGTTATTACCTGGTACTCCCTGTATATAGCCATGTTATTACCTGGTACCCCTGTATATAGCCATGTTATAGCCATGTTATTACCTGGTACTCCCTGTATATAACCATGTTATTACCTGGTACTCCTTGTATATAGCCATGTTATTACCTGGTACTTCCTGTATATAGCCATGTTATTACCTGGTACTTCCCCTTACACTGTGTATAAGACAGTAGTTTTGGAATTGTTAGTTAGATTACTTGTTGGTTATCACTGCATTGTCGGAACTAGAAGCACAAGCATTTCGCTACACTCGCATTAACATCTGCTAACCATGTGTATGTGACAAATAAAATTTGATTTGATTTGATTTGATTTATATAGCCATGTTATTACCTCCCTGTATATAGCCATGTTATTACCTGATACTCCCTGTATATAGCCATGTTATTACCTCCCTGTATATAGCCATGTTATTACCTGGTACCCCTGTATATAGCCATGTTATTACCTGGTACTCCCTGTATATAACCATGTTATTACCTGGTACTCCCTGTATATAGCCATGTTATTACCTGGTACTCCCTGTATATAACCATGTTATTACCTGGTACTTCCTGTATATAGCCATGTTATTACCTGGTACTCCCTGTATATAACCATGTTATTACCTGGTACTCTCTGTATATAACATGTTATTACCTGGTACTTCCTGTATATAACCATGTTATTACCTGGTACTCCTGTATATAGCCATGTTATTACCTGGTACTTCCTGTATATAACCATGTTATTACCTGGTACTCCCTGTATATAACCATGTTATTACCTGGTACTCCCTGTATATAACCATGTTATTACCTGGTACTCCCTGTATATAACCATGTTATTACCTGGTACTCCCTGTATATAGCCATGTTATTACCTGGTACTCCCTGTATATAACCATGTTATTACCTCCTGTATATAGCCATGCTATTACCTGGTACTCCCTGTATATAACCATGTTATTACCTCCCTGTATATAACCATGTTATTACCTGGTACTCCCTGTATATAACCATGTTATTACCTGGTACTCCCTGTATATAACCATGTTATTACCTGGTACTCCCTGTATATAACCATGTTATTACCTGGTACTCCCTGTATATAACCCTGTTATTACCTGGCACTTCCTGTATATAGCCATGTTATTACCTGGTACTTCCTGTATATAGACATGTTATTACCTGGCACTTCCTGTATATAGCCATGCTATTACCTGGTACTCTCTGTATATAGCCATGTTATTACCTCCCTGTATATAGTCATGTTAATACCTGGTACTTCCTGTATATAGACATGTTATTACCTGGCACTTCCTGTATATAACCATGTTATTACCTGGTACTCCCTGTATATAACCATGTTATTACCTGGTACTTCCTGTATATAGTCATGTTATTACCTAGTACTCCCTGTATATAACCATGTTATTACCTGGTACTCACTGTATACACCTATGTTATTACCTGGTACTCCCTGTATATAACCATGTTATTACCTGGTACTCCCTGTATATAGCCATGTTATTACCTGGTACTCCCTGTATATAACCGTTATTACCTCCCTGTATATAACCATGGTATTACCTGGTACTCCCTGTATATAGCCATGTTATTACCTGGTACTCCCTGTATATAACCATGTTATTACCTGGTACTCACTGTATACACCTATGTTATTACCTGGTACTCCCTGTATATAACCATGTTATTACCTGGTACTCCTGTATATAGCCATGTTATTACCTGGTACTCCCTGTATATAACCATGTTATTACCTGGTACTCCCTGTATATAACCATGTTATTACCTGGTACTCCTTGTATATAGCCATGTTATTACCTGGTACCCCTGTATGTAGCCGTGTTATTACCTGGTACTTCCTGTATATAGCCATGTTATTACCTGGTACTTCCTGTATATAGCCATGTTATTACCTCCCTGTATATAGCCATGTTATTACCTGGTACTCCCTGTATATAGCCATGTTATTACCTGGTACTTCCTGTATATAACC
This sequence comes from Oncorhynchus gorbuscha, assembly GCF_021184085.1. Classification (NCBI taxonomy): domain Eukaryota; kingdom Metazoa; phylum Chordata; class Actinopteri; order Salmoniformes; family Salmonidae; genus Oncorhynchus; species Oncorhynchus gorbuscha. The sequence goes on from NC_060177.1 coordinate 772,510, forward strand.
ATGTTATTACCTGGTACTCCCTGTATATAGCCATGTTATTACCTGGTACTTCCTGTATATAACCATGTTATTACCTGGTACCCCTGTATATAGCCATGTTATAGCCATGTTATTACCTGGTACTCCCTGTATATATATATATATATAGTGGTCCTTCTGTAGCTCAGTTGGTAGAGCATGGCGCTTGTAACGCCAGGGTAGTGGGTTCGATCCCCGGGACTACCCATACGTAGAATGTATGCACACATGACTGTAAGTCGCTTTGGATAAAAGCGTCTGCTAAATGGCATATATTATTATTATTATTTATTATTATATAACCATGTTATTACCTGGTACTCCTTGTATATAGCCATGTTATTACCTGGTACTTCCTGTATATAGCCATGTTATTACCTGGTACTTCCCCTTACACTGTGTATAAGACAGTAGTTTTGGAATTGTTAGTTAGATTACTTGTTGGTTATCACTGCATTGTCGGAACTAGAAGCACAAGCATTTCGCTACACTCGCATTAACATCTGCTAACCATGTGTATGTGACAAATAAAATTTGATTTGATTTGATTTGATTTATATAGCCATGTTATTACCTCCCTGTATATAGCCATGTTATTACCTGATACTCCCTGTATATAGCCATGTTATTACCTGGTACCCCTGTATATAGCCATGTTATTACCTGGTACTCCCTGTATATAACCATGTTATTACCTGGTACTCCCTGTATATAGCCATGTTATTACCTGGTACTCCCTGTATATAACCATGTTATTACCTGGTACTCCTTGTATATAGCCATGTTATTACCTGGTACTTCCTGTATATAGCCATGTTATTACCTGGTACTTCCTGTATATAGCCATGTTATTACCTCCCTGTATATAGCCATGTTATTACCTGGTACTCCCTGTATATAGCCATGTTATTACCTGGTACTTCCTGTATATAACCATGTTATTACCTGGTACTCCCTGTATATAGCCATGTTATTACCTGGTACTTCCTGTATATAACCATGTTATTACCTCCCTGTATATAGCCATGTTATTACCTGGTACTCCCTGTATATAACCATGTTATTACCTGGTACCCCCTGTATGTAGCCATGTTATTACCTCCCTGTATATAGCCATGTTATTACCTCCCTGTATATAGCCATGTTATTACCTGGTACTCTCTGTATATAACATGTTATTACCTGGTACTTCCTGTATATAGCCATGTTATTACCTGGTACTTCCTGTATATAACCATGTTATTACCTGGTACTCCCTGTATATAGCCATGTTATTACCTGGTACTCCCTGTATATAGCCATGTTATTACCTGGTACTCCCTGTATATAGCCATGTTATTACCTGGTACTCCCTGTATATAACCATGTTATTACCTCCCTGTATATAACCATGTTATTACCTGGTACCCCCTGTATATAACCATGTTATTACCTGGTACTCCCTGTATATAGCCATGTTATTACCTGGTACTCCCTGTATATAACCATGTTATTACCTGGTACTCCCTGTATATAGCCATGTTATTACCTGGTACTCCCTGTATATAACCATGTTATTACCTGGTACCCCCTGTAAATAGCCATGTTATTACCTCCCTGTATATAGCCATGTTATTACCTCCCTGTATATAGCCATGTTATTACCTCCCTGTATATAGCTATGTTATTACCTGGTACTCCCTGTATATAACCATGTTATTACCTGGTACCCCCTGTATGTAGCCATGTTATTACCTCCTGTATATAGCCATGTTATTACCTCCCTGTATATAACCATGTTATTACCTGGTACCCCCTGTAAATAGCCATGTTATTACCTCCCTGTATATAGCCATGTTATTACCTCCTGTATATAGCCATGTTAGTACCTCCCTGTATATAGCCATGTTATTACCTCCCTGTATATAGCCATGTTATTACCTCCCTGTATATAGCCATGTTAGTACCTGGTACTCCCTGTATATAACCATGTTATTACCTGGTACTCCCTGTATATAGCCATGTTATTACCTGGTACCCCCTGTATATAGCCATGTTATTACCTGGTACTCCCTGTATATAGCCATGTTATTACCTCCCTGTATACAGCCATGTTATTACCTGGTACTCCTTGTATATAGCCATGTTATTACCTGGTACCCCTGTATATAGCCATGTTATTACCTGGTACTCCCTGTATATAACCATGTTATTACCCGGTATTCCCTGTATATAACCATGTTATTACCTCCCTGTATATAACCATGTTATTACCTGATACTTCCTGTATATAACAATGTTAATACCTGGTACTTCCTGTATATAACCATGTTATTACCTGGTACTTCCTGTATATAACCATGTTATTACCTCCCTGTATCTAACCATGTTATTACCTGGTACTCCCTGTATATAACCATGTTATTACCTGGTACTTCCTGTATATAACCATGTTATTACCTGGTACTTCCTGTATATAACCATGTTATTACCTGGTACTTCCTGTATATAACCATGTTATTACCTGGTACTTCCTGTATATAGCCATGTTATTACCTGGTACTTCCTGTATATAGCCATGTTATTACCTCCCTGTATATAGCCATGTTATTACCTGGTACTCCCTGTATATAGCCATGTTATTACCTGGTACTTCCTGTATATAACCATGTTATTACCTGGTACTCCCTGTATATAGCCATGTTATTACCTGGTACTTCCTGTATATAACCATGTTATTACCTGGAACTCCCTGTATATAACCATGTTATTACCTCCCTGTATATAACCATGTTATTACCTGGTACTCCCTGTATATAGCCATGTTATTACCTGGTACTCCCTGTATATAGCCATGTTATTACCTGGTACTCCCTGTATATAACCATGTTATTACCTCCCTGTATATAACCATGTTATTACCTGGTACCCCCTGTATATAACCATGTTATTACCTGGTACTCCTGTATATAACCATGTTATTACCTGGTACTCCCTGTATATAACCATGTTATTACCTGGTACTCCCTGTATATAGCCATGTTATTACCTGGTACTCCCTGTATATAACCATGTTATTACCTGGTACCCCCTGTAAATAGCCATGTTATTACCTCCCTGTATATAGCCATGTTATTACCTCCCTGTATATAGCCATGTTATTACCTCCCTGTATATAGCTATGTTATTACCTGGTACTCCCTGTATATAACCATGTTATTACCTGGTACCCCCTGTATGTAGCCATGTTATTACCTCCCTGTATATAGCCATGTTATTACCTCCCTGTATATAACCATGTTATTACCTGGTACCCCCTGTAAATAGCCATGTTATTACCTCCCTGTATATAGCCATGTTATTACCTCCCTGTATATAGCCATGTTAGTACCTCCCTGTATATAGCCATGTTATTACCTCCTGTATATAGCCATGTTATTACCTCTCCCTGTATATAGCCATGTTATTACCTGGTACTCCCTGTATATAACCATGTTATTACCTGGTACTCCCTGTATATAGCCATGTTATTACCTGGTACCCCTGTATATAGCCATGTTATTACCTGGTACTCCTGTATATAGCCATGTTATTACCTCCCTGTATACAGCCATGTTATTACCTGGTACTCCTTGTATATAGCCATGTTATTACCTGGTACCCCTGTATATAACCATGTTATTACCTGGTACTCCTGTATATAACCATGTTATTACCGGTATTCCCTGTATATAACCATGTTATTACCTCCTGTATATAACCATGTTATTACCTGATACTTCCTGTATATAACAATGTTAATACCTGGTACTTCCTGTATATAACCATGTTATTACCTGGTACTTCCTGTATATAACCATGTTATTACCTCCTGTATCTAACCATGTTATTACCTGGTACTCCCTGTATATAACCATGTTATTACCTGGTACTTCCTGTATATAACCATGTTATTACCTGGTACTTCCTGTATATAACCATGTTATTACCTGGTACTTCCTGTATATAACCATGTTATTACCTGGTACTTCCTGTATATAGCCATGTTATTACCTGGTACTTCCTGTATATAGCCATGTTATTACCTCCCTGTATATAGCCATGTTATTACCTGGTACTCCCTGTATATAGCCATGTTATTACCTGGTACTTCCTGTATATAACCATGTTATTACCTGGTACTCCCTGTATATAGCCATGTTATTACCTGGTACTTCCTGTATATAACCATGTTATTACCTGGAACTCCCTGTATATAGCCATGTTATTACCTCCCTGTATATAGCCATGTTATTACCTGGTACTCCCTGTATATAACCATGTTATTACCTGGTACCCCCTGTATGTAGCCATGTTATTACCTCCCTGTATATAGCCATGTTATTACCTGGTACTCCCTGTATATAACCATGTTATTACCTCCCTGTATATAACCATGTTATTACCTCCCTGTATATAACCATGTTATTACCTGGTACCCCTGTATATAACCATGTTATTACCTGGTACTCCTGTATATAACCATGTTATTACCTGGTACCCCCTGTAAATAGCCATGTTATTACCTTCCTGTATATAGCCATGTTATTACCTCCTGTATATAGCCATGTTATTACCTCCTGTATATAGCTATGTTATTACCTGGTACTCCTGTATATAACCATGTTATTACCTGGTACCCCCTGTATGTAGCCATGTTATTACCTCCTGTATATAGCCATGTTATTACCTGGTACTCCCTGTATATAACCATGTTATTACCTGGTACTCCTGTATATAACCATGTTATTACCTGGTACTCCTGTATATAGCCATGTTATTACCTGGTACTCCCTGTATATAGCCATGTTATTACCTGGTACTCCCTGTATATAGCCATGTTATTACCTCCCTGTATACAGCCATGTTATTACCTGGTACTCCCTGTATATAACCATGTTATTACCTGGTACTCCTTGTATATAGCCATGTTATTACCTGGTACCCCTGTATATAGCCAGGGTTATTACCTGGTACTCCCTGTATATAACCATGTTATTACCTGGTACTCCCTGTATATAACCATGTTATTACCTCCTGTATATAACCATGTTATTACCTGATACTTCCTGTATATAACAATGTTAATACCTGGTACTTCCTGTATATAACCATGTTATTACCTGGTACTTCCTGTATATAACCATGTTATTACCTCCTGTATATAGCCATGTTATTACCTGGTACTTCCTGTATCTAACCATGTTATTACCTGGTACTCCTGTATATAACCATGTTATTACCTGGTACTTCCTGTATATAACCATGTTATTACCTGGTACTTCCTGTATATAACCATGTTATTACCTGGTACTTCCTGTATAATTTTTAATCTACACCGCTTGTATTCTGCACTGTTGGGAAAGGGCTCGTAGGTAAGCATTTCACTGTAAATCTACACCGTTTGTATTCTGCACATGTGGCCAATAAAATGTTTTTAGATGTCCTGTAGTTGAAGGTGAGGAACAACTTGGTAACATTGTTGAACAGTGCTAACAGTGAGACGGTAGGCTACTCACGCGTTGCCAGGGTTAGGCGACAGTCACCCAGGCGACAGGGCCAGGGTGTCACAGCCGAGGAAGAGGAAGGGACGTAACAGGCGGTGGAGACGAGGTTGACCCCCATGGCCATACGGATGGCCCCTAACGCTGACAGGTCTAACTTCTTCACCAAGAGACCACCCAGGAAGATACCCAGACACGCACACGGAATGGCTGTCATACCTATGGAGGAAGGGAGGGAGGGAGAGGACAGGGGTTATGGTTGGAAGGATAGAGGACAGTGTGAGGACAAGGGTTAGGGAGAGACAGAGGACAGGGGTTATGGTTGGAAGGATAGAGGACAGTGTTACGACCTAGGATAGGATAAGTAATCCCTCTCACCCCCCCCCCCCCTTAAGTTTTAGATGCACTATTGTAAAGTGACTGTTCCACTGGATGTCATAGGGTGAATGCACCAATTTGTAAGTCGCTCTGGATAAGAGCGTCTGCTAAATGACTTAAATGTAATGTAAATGGTTAGGGAGAGACAGAGGACAGGGGTTATGGTTGGAAGGATAGAGGACAGTGTTAGGACCAGGGTAAGGGAGAGACAGAGGACAGTGTTAGGACCAGGGTTAGAGAGAGACAGAGGACAGTGTTATGACCAGGGTTAGGGAGAGACAGAGGACAGTGTTAGGACCAGGGTTAGGGAGAGACAGAGGACAGTGTTAGGACCAGGGTTAGGGAGAGACAGAGGACAGTGTTAGGACCAGGGTTAGGGAGAGACAGAGGACAGTGTTAGGACCAGGGTTAGGGAGAGACAGAGGACAGTGTTAGGACCAGGGTTAGGGAGAGACAGAGGACAGTGTTAGGACCAGGGTTAGGGAGAGACAGAGGACAGTGTTAGGACCAGGGTTAGGGAGAGACAGAGGACAGAGAGGAGTGTGTGTGAGAAGGGGCCAATAACAAACACTGTGGATGGCCACAGGGTCATTGAAAACCACTATAGAAGTCCCATGTTTTATTTGGCTCTGGTTTGGATGTAGTGATTAGCATTATCACCTAGCAGCTGATTGGCTGAGGAAGTGGTGAGGTTGAACTGCTGTTCCATGTACTTCCCTAGGAAGGTGGCGAAGCCTGCAACCACAGCGATCTCCATACAGGCTGCCAGAGAGATGCAGGTAAACACAGGGTTGGACAGGAGGTGCTTGGTCACCTTGGGGATGACTGTAAAGGGGGGGGGGTGATTGAAACAGTGTAGGTCACAACATAATATCTTGTATGTATTTGACATGTGTACCGTATCCATTAACAGCAGTCTGTTAATAAACAGAGAAGCAGACCTCTCCCCTGACCAACATCGCTGACGTTACCATGTTATTCTATGACAGTAGATCTCACCTCTCATGTGCTCGCAGCAGGTCAGTCCACTATTGGCCTGGAAGCCATGAATCACCCCATTAGTGGGCTTGTTCCCCTCGTAATCCCTGGACAGGGAGGGGGGCAACATGGCCTGTTCACTCTCCCCCCCAATGTCCACATCCTGCTCATTCAGGGACTGGGGGAAGCCGAACATGAAGAGGGAGGAGATGAAGAGTAAGGCACCGCAGAGCAAGAAGCCACCCCACCACGCACCAATCCACCTGGGGTCGTCAGGGCCGATGTCCAGCTTACCTGGCAACACAGGTAGAAAACACCAGATTAAACACATATAACACAGTCAGGATACCAGGTTAATATAACACAGTCAGGATACCAGGTTAATATAACACAGTCAGGATACCAGGTTAATATAACACAGTCAGGATACCAGGTTAATATAACACAGTCAGGATACCAGGTTAATATAACACAGTCAGGATACCAGGTTAATATAACACAGTCAGAATACCAGGTTAATTTAACACAGTCAGGATACCAGGTTAATATAACACAGTCAGGATACCAGGTTAATATAACACAGTCAGGATACCAGGTTAATATAACACAGTCAGGATACCAGGTTAATATAACACAGTCAGGATACCAGGTTAATATAACACAGTCAGGATACCAGGTTAATATAACACAGTCAGGATACCAGGTTAATATAACACAGTCAGGATACCAGGTTAATATAACACAGTCAGGATACCAGGTTAATATAACACAGTCAGGATACCAGGTTAATATAACACAGTCAGGATACCAGGTTAATATAACACAGTCGGGATACCAGGTTAATATAACACAGTCAGGATACCAGGTTAAACACATATAACATGGTCAGGATACCAGGTTAATATAACACAGTCAGGATACCAGGGGGAACACATATAACACAGTCAGGTATCCATTAACAGCAGTCTGTTAATAAACAGATAACCAGGTTATTTAACCATGTTAATATAACACAGTCAGGATACCAGGTTAATATAACACAGTCAGGATACCAGGTTAATATAACACAGGCAGGATACCAGGTTAATATAACACAGTCAGAATACCAGGTTAATTTAACACAGTCAGGATACCAGGTTAATATAACACAGTCAGGATACCAGGTTAATATAACACAGTCAGGACACCAGGTTAATATAACACAGTCAGGATACCAGGTTAATATAACACAGTCAGGATACCAGGTTAATATAACACAGTCAGGATACCAGGTTAATATAACACAGTCAGGATACCAGGTTAATATAACACAGTCAGGATACCAGGTTAATATAACACAGTCAGGATACCAGGTTAATATAACACAGTCAGGATACCAGGTTAATATAACACAGTCAGGATACCAGGTTAATATAACACAGTCAGGATACCAGGTTAATATAACACAGTCAGGATACCAGGTTAATATAACACAGTCAGGATACCAGGTTAATATAACACAGTCAGGATACCAGGTTAATATAACACAGTCAGGATACCAGGTTAATATAACACAGTCAGGATACCAGGTTAACACAATACCAGGTTAATATAACACAGTCAGGATACCAGGTTAATATAACACACCGGGTACCAGGTTAATATAACCAGGTTAATATAACACAGTCAGGATACCAGGTTAATATAACACAGTCAGGATACCAGGTTAATATAACACAGTCAGGATACCAGGTTAATATAACACAGTCAGGATACCAGGTTAATATAACACAGTCAGGATACCAGGTTAATATAACACAGTCAGGATACCAGGTTAATATAACACAGTCAGGATACCAGGTTAATATAACACAGTCAGGATACCAGGTTAATATACACAGTCAGGATACCAGGTTAATATAACCAGTCAGGATACCAGGTTAATATAACACAGTCGGGATACCAGGTTAATATACAGTCAGGATACCAGGTTAATATAACACAGGATACCAGGTTAATATAACACAGTCAGGGTTAATATATAACATGGTCAGGATACCAGGTTAATATACCAGGTTAATATAACACAGTCAGGATCAGGTTAATATACCAGTCAGGATACCAGGTTAATATAACACAGTCAGGATACCAGGTTAATATAACACAGTCAGGATACCAGGTTAATATAACACAGTCAGGATACCAGGTTAATATAATAGGATACCAGGTTAATATAACACAGTCAGGATACCAGGTTAATATAACACAGTCAGGATACCAGGTTAATATAACACAGTCAGGATACCAGGTTAATATAACACAGTCAGGATACCAGGTTAATATAACACAGTCAGGATACCAGGTTAATATAACACAGTCAGGATACCAGGTTAATATAACACAGTCAGGTTAATATAACACAGTCAGGTTAATATAACACAGTCAGGATACCAGGTTAATATAACACAGTCAGGATACCAGGTTAATATAACACAGTCAGGATACCAGGTTAATATAACACAGTCAGGATACCAGGTTAATATAACACAGTCAGGATACCAGGTTAATATAACACAGTCAGGATACCAGGTTAATATAACACAGTCAGGATACCAGGTTAATATAACACAGTCAGGATACCAGGTTAATATAACACAGTCAGGATACCAGGTTAATATAACACAGTCAGGATACCAGGTTAATATAACACAGTCAGGATACCAGGTTAATATAACACAGTCAGGATACCAGGTTAATATAACACAGTCAGGATACCAGGTTAATATAACACAGTCAGGATACCAGGTTAATATAACACAGTCAGGATACCAGGTTAATATAACACAGTCAGGATACCAGGTTAATATAACACAGTCAGGATACCAGGTTAATATAACACAGTCAGGATACCAGGTTAATATAACACAGTCAGGATACCAGGTTAATATAACACAGTCAGGATACCAGGTTAATATAACACAGTCAGGATACCAGGTTAATATAACACAGTCAGGATACCAGGTTAATATAACACAGTCAGGATACCAGGTTAATATAACACAGTCAGGATACCAGGTTAATATAACACAGTCAGGATACCAGGTTAATATAACACAGTCAGGATACCAGGTTAATATAACACAGTCAGGATACCAGGTTAATATAACACAGTCAGGATACCAGGTTAATATAACACAGTCAGGATACCAGGTTAATATAACACAGTCAGGATACCAGGTTAATATAACACAGTCAGGATACCAGGTTAATATAACACAGTCAGGATACCAGGTTAATATAACACAGTCAGGATACCAGGTTAATATAACACAGTCAGGATACCAGGTTAATATAACACAGTCAGGATACCAGGTTAATATAACACAGTCAGGATACCAGGTTAATATAACACAGTCAGGATACCAGGTTAATATAACACAGTCAGGATACCAGGTTAATATAACACAGTCAGGATACCAGGTTAATATTACAGTCAGGATACCAGGTTAATATAACACAGTCAGGATACCAGGTTAATATAACACAGTCAGGATACCAGGTTAATATAACACAGTCAGGATACCAGGTTAATATAACACAGTCAGGATACCAGGTTAATATAACACAGTCAGGATACCAGGTTAATATAACACAGTCAGGATACCAGGTTAATATAACACAGTCAGGATACCAGGTTAATATAACACAGTCAGGATACCAGGTTAATATAACACAGTCAGGATACCAGGTTAATATAACACAGTCAGGATACCAGGTTAATATAACACAGTCAGGATACCAGGTTAATATAACACAGTCAGGATACCAGGTTAATATAACACAGTCAGGATACCAGGTTAATATAACACAGTCAGGATACCAGGTTAATATAACACAGTCAGGATAACACCAGGATACCAGGTTAATATAACACAGTCAGGGATACCAGGGGGATACCAGGTTAATATAACACAGTCAGGATACCAGGTTAATATAACACAGTCAGGATACCAGGTTAATATAACACAGTCAGATACCAGGTTAATATAACACAGTCAGGATACCAGGTTAATATAACACAGTCAGGATACCAGGTTAATATAACACAGTCAGAATACCAGGTTAATTTAACACAGTCAGGAACCAGGTTAATATAACACAGTCAGGTCAGGTTAATATACCAGGATACCAGGTTAATATAACACAGTCAGGATACCAGGTTAATATAACACAGTCAGGATACCAGGTTAATATAACACAGTCAGGATACCAGGTTAATATAACACAGTCAGGATACCAGGTTAATATAACACAGTCAGGATACCAGGTTAATATAACACAGTCAGGATACCAGGTTAATATAACACAGTCAGGATACCAGGTTAATATAACACAGTCAGGATACCAGGTTAATATAACACAGTCAGGATACCAGGTTAATATAACACAGTCAGGATACCAGGTTAATATAACACAGTCAGGATACCAGGTTAATATAACACAGTCAGGATACCAGGTTAATATACAGTCAGGATACCAGGTTAATATCAGTCAGGATACCAGGTTAATATAACACAGTCAGGATACCAGGTTAATATAACAGTCAGTTAATATCAGGATACCAGGTTAATATAACACAGTCGGGATACCAGGTTAATATAACACAGTCGGGATACCAGGTTAATATAACACAGTCAGGATACCAGGTTAAACACATATAACATGGTGAGGATACCAGGTTAATATAACACAGTCAGGATACCAGGGGAACACATATAACACAGTCAGGATACCAGGTTAATATAACACAGTCAGGATACCAGGTTAATATAACACAGTCAGGATACCAGGTTAATATAACACAGTCAGGATACCAGGTTAATATAACACCGTCAGGATACCAGGTTAATATAACACAGTCAGGATACCAGGTTAATATAACACAGTCAGGATACCAGGTTAAACACATATAACATGGTGAGGATACCAGGTTAATATAACACAGTCAGGATACCAGGGGAACACATATAACACAGTCAGGATACCAGGTTAATATAACACAGTCAGGATACCAGGTTAATATAACACAGTCAGGATACCAGGTTAATATAACACAGTCAGGATACCAGGTTAATATAACACCGTCAGGATACCAGGTTAATATAACACAGTCAGGATACCAGGTTAATATAACACAGTCAGGATACCAGGTTAATATAACACAGTCGGGATACCAGGTTAATATAACACAGTCAGGATACCAGGTTAATATAACACAGTCAGGATACCAGGTTAATATAACACAGTCAGGATACCAGATTAAACACATATAACATGGTCAGGATACCAGGTTAATATAACACAGTCAGGATACCAGGTTAATATAACACAGTCAGGATACCAGGTTAATATAACACAGTCAGGATACCAGGTTAATATAACACAGATACCAGGTTCAGGATACCAGGTTAATATAACACAGTCAGGATACCAGGTTAATATAACACAGTCAGGATACCAGGGGAACACATAAAACACAGTAGGGATACCAGGGGGGGACATATAACACAGTAGGGATACCAGGGGGAACACATATAACACAGTAGGGATACCAGGGGGAACACATATAACACAGTCAGGATACCAGGTTAATATAACACAGTCAGGATACCAGAGGAACACATATAACACAGTAGGGATACCAGAGGAACACATATAACACAGTAGGGATACCAGGGGGAATACATATAACACAGTCAGGATACCAGGGGGGGCATATAACACAGTAGGGATACCAGGGGAACACATATAACACAGTAGGGATACCAGGGGGAACACATATAACACAGTCAGGATACCAGGTTAATATAACACAGTCAGGATACCAGAGGAACACATATAACACAGTAGGGATACCAGAGGAACACATATAACACAGTAGGGATACCAGGGGGAACACATATAACACAGTCAGGATACCAGGGGGGGCATATAACACAGTCAGGATACCAGAGGAACACATATAACACAGTAGGGATACCAGGGGGAACACATATAACACAGTCAGGATACCAGGGGGAATACTGGCTGAATCCCCTCTGACTTCAAAATGTCCTGAGTCACTCCCCTCCTCAAGAAACCAACACTCAACAACTAAACAGACAACAAACTACAAAAACAAACAAACAAACTACAGACCTGCATTCCTTCTTCCTATAAAACTACAGACCTGCATTCCTTCTTCCTATAAAACTACAGACCTGCATTCCTTCTTCCTATAAAACTACAGACCTGCATTCCTTCTTCCTATAAAACTACAGACCTGCATTCCTTCTTCCTATAAAACTACAGACCTGCATTCCTTCTTCCTATAAAACTACAGACCTGCATTCCTTCTTCCTATAAAACTACAGACCTGCATTCCTTCTTCCTATAAAACTACAGACCTGCATTCCTTCTTCCTATAAAACTACAGACCTGCATTCCTTCTTCCTATAAAACTACATACCTGCATTCCTTCTTCCTATAAAACTACAGACCTGCATTCCTTCTTCCTATAAAACTACAGACCTGCATTCCTTCTTCCTATAAAACTACAGACCTGCATTCCTTCTTCCTATAAAACTACAGACCTGCATTCCTTCTTCCTATAAAACTACAGACCTGCATTCCTTCTTCCTATAAAACTACAGACCTGCATTCGTTATTTTCCGGTAAGTGGGGCAGACGTGGATCCTCCCTATGTTCCTACCAGGTGACGTGGTTCCTCCCTATGTTCCTACCAGGTGACGTGGATCCTCTCTATGTTCCTACCAGGTGACGTGGTTCCTCTCTATGTTCCTACCAGGTGACGTGGATCCTCTCTATGTTCCTACCAGGTGACGTGGTTCCTCTCTATGTTCCTACCAGGTGACGTGGATCCTCTCTATGTTCCTACCAGGTGACGTGGATCCTCTCTATGTTCCTACCAGGTGACGTGGTTCCTCTCTATGTTCCTATCAGGTGACGTGGATCCTCTCTATGTTCCTACCAGGTGACATGGTTCCTCTCTATGTTCCTACCAGGTGACGTGGATCCTCTCTACGTTCCTACCAGGTGATGTGGATCCTCTCTACGCTCCTACCAGGTGACGTGGTTCCTCTCTACGCTCCTACCAGGTGACGTGGTTCCTCCCTATGTTCCTACCAGGTGACGTGGATCCTCTCTACGTTCCTACCAGGTGACGTGGAGAGGATCTATGTCTGCACCACGTACTCTCACTACTAGTGTCCCCCAGGGCTCGGTTCTAGGCCCTCTCCTCTTCTCTCTATAGACCAAGTCACTGGTCATATCATCACATGGTCTCTCCTCTCACTGCTATGAGGATGGACCTCTCCTCTTCTCTCTATAGACCAAGTCACTGGTCATATCCTCACATGGTCTCTCCTCTCACTGCTATGAGGATGGACCTCTCCTCTTCTCTCTATAGACCAAGTCACTCAGCTCTGTCATATCCTCACATGGTCTCTCCTCTTCTCTCTATAGACCAAGTCACTCAGCTCTGTCATATCCTCACAAATGGTCTCTCCTGTCACTGCTATGAGGATGGACCTCTCCTCTCCTCTCTATAGACCAAGTCACTCAGCTCATATCACTGCTATGAAGATGACTCAACTACTTTTCTCCCTCCCCCTTCTGACACCCAGGTGGCAACACGTATCTCTGCGTGCCTGGCAGATATCTCAGCTTGGATGTCGGCCCACCACATCAAGCTCAACCTTGACAAGACAGAGCTGCTCTTCATCACAGAGAAGGCCTGTCCACTCAAAGACCTCTCCATCATGGTTGACAACTCCACACTGTCACCCTCCCAGAGTGTAAAGAACCTTGGCGTGACCCTGGACAACACCCTGTCATTCTCTGCTAACATCAAAGCAGTGACTCCTGCAGATTCATGCTGTACAACATCCGTAGAGTATGACCCCCCTCACACAGGAAGTGGCACAGGTCCTAATACAGGCTCATCATCTCCCCTCTGGACTCCTGCAGATTCATGCTGTACAACATCCGTAGAGTACGACCCCCCCTCACACAGGAAGTGGCGCAGGTCCTAATACAGGCTCGTCATCTCCCCTCTGGACTCCTGCAGGTTCATGCTGTACAACATCAGTAGAGTACGACCCCCCCTCACACAGGAAGTGGCGCAGGTCCTAATCCAGGAACTTGTCATCTCCCTTCTGGACTACTGCAACTCGCTGTTGGCTGGGCTGCTCGCTTTGCCATCAAACCCCTGCAACTTATCCAGAATTCCAGTTGACGCTCACATCCACTACAAGACCATGGTGCTTATCTACAGAACAGCAAGAGGAACTGTCCCTCCCTACCTTCAGGCTATGATCAAACCCTACACCCCAACCCATCCACTACAAGACCATGGTGCTTATCTACAGAACAGCAAGAGGAACTGTCCCTCCCTACCTTCAGGCTATGGTCAAACCCTACACACCAACCCATCCACTACAAGACCATGGTGCTTATCTACAGAACAGCAAGAGGAACTGTCCCTCCCTACCTTCAGGCTATGGTCAAACCCTACACCAGGAGACTCCAGCGGGAACAAAGATTATATATATACACAGGAGACTCCAGCGGGAACAAAGATTATATATATACACAGGAGACTCCAGGGGGAACAAAGATTATATATATACACAGGAGACTCCAGGGGGAACAAAGATTATATATATACACAGGAGACTCCAGGGGAACAAAGATTATATATATACACAGGAGACTCCAGGGGGAACAAAGATTATATATATACACAGCAGAGACTCCAGGGGAAGAAATATAACACTGTTTTTGTCACACAGCAGTAGAAACCAAGGAAAAGAGAGACACAGTGCTACATATGGTGGAGAATGCAGCCAGAAGTTGTAGTGTATATTGTACCATATTGTTGTCTGAATGGGAGAGATACCCAGTAGGCTATGCTTGCATGTGTGTTAAACATGTTTTGACACAGGGATCACTTCCATATACTTCAAGTGACCAAGACATCGCAGTGCAATGCCACATTACTGTATTAAAGACATGGTCAGGGTTGGGATCAATTCCATTTCAATTCCAGTCAATATTAGGAAGTACACTGAAATTCCTATTCCAATTCTTTTCAACAATTTTTCAATTGGGAACATTTGGAATTTGGTCTCCTTTTGGAATTGACTGGAATTGATGTAGAATTGACACCAACTCTGGACATATTACTAGGTAACAGGTACTGACTTGTGTCGATGAAGACAGCGTCCACATAGACTTTGGTGCAGAGGGATCCTAATATGAATCCACAGGCTGGGCCAAACACCAGCGTGGAAAATACTATACCTAAAGAGAAACACAGACAGGACACTTTAACAGTAACATCCACAACGTTAAAAAGACACTTCTCATTGGTAAGGACACGTTTAGACAGATTTATACCAAGGCAAATGTAACCTTTCATTACTTTCCAGTGAAGTCACAAAAATATACCTTCCCTCTTTTTATACAATTGGACGACTGTATGCTGCAATATGTCACTTTTAGGAGCGACCCGGCCAAATGCACAGAACGGAGAGTTATAGATCCGTCATTCGCATTGAAAGCAAGTCTAAGAAGCGGTAGATCTGTTCTATGTGCGCTATTTCTATGCTTCCTGTTCTGAAGTGTAGTTATTGTATCTTTTACTTGTGGTTTTGGACACCAGCTTCAAACAGATGAAAATACAACATTCTTGGTTCTGGAGAATATCACAGCGGTTTAGATGGTACAGTGATTCTCTACACTAGGCCTGCTTGTTATGTCACATGAACTGAAAATAGATGAACTATTAGAATTTTAGCAACCAGGAAATGGCAGAGTGATTTCTACATAGCATCTTTAAAAGTTAGTTATTTTAGGAAATATAAATATTTTCAGTTCTAAGCCACAAGAGGAGGCAGTACTCTGCACATATCTCTCTGACCAGGACCCTGTTGTCACTACCCTGCATATCTCTCTGACCAGGACCCTAAACACGTTGTCACTACCCTGCATATCTCTCTGACCAGGACCCTAAACACGTTGTCACTACCCTGCATATCTCTCTGACCAGGACCCTGTTGTCACTACCCTGCATATCTCTCTGACCAGGACCCTAAACACGTTGTCACTACCCTGCATATCTCTCTGACCAGGACCCTAAACACGTTGTCACTACCCTGCATATCTCTCTGACCAGGACCCTAAACACGTTGTCACTAATACTGACCAGGACCCTGTTGTCACTACCCTGCATATCTCTCTGACCAGGACCCTGTTGTCACTACCCTGCATATCTCTCTGACCAGGACCTGTTGTCCTACCCTGCATAACCAGGACCCTGTTGTCACTACCCTGCATATCTCTCTGACCAGGACCCTAAACACGTTGTCACTACCCTGCATATCTCTCTGACCAGGACCCTGTTGTCACTACCCTGCATATCTCTCTGACCAGGACCCTGTTGTCACTACCCTGCATATCTCTCTGACCAGGACCCTAAACACGTTGTCACTACCCTGCATATCTCTCTGACCAGGACCCTGTTGTCACTACCCTGCATATCTCTCTGACCAGGACCCTGTTGTCACTACCCTGCATATCTCTCTGACCAGGACCCTTAACACGTTGTCACTACCCTGCATATCTCTCTGACCAGGACCCTGTTGTCACTACCCTGCATATCTCTCTGACCAGGACCCTGTTGTCACTACCCTGCATATCTCTCTGACCAGGACCCTAAACACGTTGTCACTACCCTGCATATCTCTCTGACCAGGACCCTGTTGTCACTACCCTGCATATCTCTCTGACCAGGACCCTGTTGTCACTACCCTGCATATCTCTCTGACCAGGACCCTGTTGTCACTACCCTGCATATCTCTCTGACCAGGACCCTAAACACGTTGTCACTACCCTGCATATCTCTCTGACCAGGACCCTGTTGTCACTACCCTGCATATCTCTCTGACCAGGACCCTGTTGTCACTACCCTGCATATCTCTCTGACCAGGACCCTGTTGTCACTACCCTGCATATCTCTCTGACCAGGACCCTAAACACGTTGTCACTACCCTGCATATCTCTCTGACCAGGACCCTAAACACGTTGTCACTACCCTGCATATCTCTCTGACCAGGACCCTAAACACGTTGTCACTACCCTGCATATCTCTCTGACCAGGACCCTGTTGTCACTACCCTGCATATCTCTCTGACCAGGACCCTGTTGTCACTACCCTGCATATCTCTCTGACCAGGACCCTGTTGTCACTACCCTGCATATCTCTCTGACCAGGACCCTAAACACGTTGTCACTACCCTGCATATCTCTCTGACCAGGACCTAAACACGTTGTCACTACCCTGCATATCTCTCTGACCAGGACCCTGTTGTCACTACCCTGCATACCCTGTTGTCACTACCCTGCATATCTCTCTGACCAGGACCCTGTTGTCACTACCCTGCATATCTCTCTGACCAGGACCCTCAACCCTGCATATCTCTCTGACCAGGACCCTGTTGTCACTACCCTGCATATCTCTCTGACCAGGACCCTAAACACGTTGTCACTACCCTACATATCTCTCTGACCAGGACCCTAAACACGTTGTCACTACCCTGCATATCTCTCTGACCAGGACCCTAAACACGTTGTCACTACCCTGCATATCTCTCTGACCAGGACCCTAAACACGTTGTCACTACCCTGCATATCTCTCTGACCAGGACCCTGTTGTCACTACCCTGCATATCTCTCTGACCAGGACCCTAAACACGTTGTCACTACCCTGCATATCTCTCTGACCAGGACCCTGTTGTCACTACCCTGCATATCTCTCTGACCAGGACCCTGTTGTCACTACCCTGCATATCTCTCTGACCAGGACCCTAAACACGTTGTCACTACCCTGCATATCTCTCTGACCAGGACCCTTAACACGTTGTCACTACCCTGCATATCTCTCTGACCAGGACCCTTTTTGTCACTACCCTGCATATCTCTCTGACCAGGACCCTGTTGTCACTACCCTGCATATCTCTCTGACCAGGACCCTGTTGTCACTACCCTGCATATCTCTCTGACCAGGACCCTAAACACGTTGTCACTACCCTGCATATCTCTCTGACCAGGACCCTGTTGTCACTACCCTGCATATCTCTCTGACCAGGACCCTGTTGTCACTACCCTGCATATCTCTCTGACCAGGACCCTGTTGTCACTACCCTGCATATCTCTCTGACCAGGACCCCCTAAATCTCTCTGACGTTGTCACTACCCTGCATATCTCTCTGACCAGGACCCTAAACACGTTGTCACTACCCTGCATATCTCTGACCAGGACCCTTAACACGTTGTCACTACCCTGCATATCTCTCTGACCAGGACCCTGTTGTCACTACCCTGCATATCTCTCTGACCAGGACCCTTAACACGTTGTCACTACCCTGCATATCTCTCTGACCAGGACCCTGTTGTCACCAGGACCCTGTCATATCTCTCTGACCAGGACCCTTAACACGTTGTCACTGCCCTGCATATCTCTCTGACCAGGACCCTGTTGTCACTACCCTGCATATCTCTCTGACCAGGACCCTTAACACGTTGTCACTACCCTGCATATCTCTCTGACCAGGACCCTGTTGTCACTACCCTGCATATCTCTCTGACCAGGACCCTTAACACGTTGTCACTACCCTGCATATCTCTCTGACCAGGACCCTGTTGTCACTACCCTGCATATCTCTCTGACCAGGACCCTTAACACGTTGTCACTGCCCTGCATATCTCTCTGACCAGGACCCTGTTGTCACTACCCTGCATATCTCTCTGACCAGGACCCTAAACACGTTGTCACTACCCTGCATATCTCTCTGACCAGGACCCTTAACACGTTGTCACTACCCTGCATATCTCTCTGACCAGGACCCTGTTGTCACTACCCTGCATATCTCTCTGACCAGGACCCTAAACACGTTGTCACTACCCTGCATATCTCTCTGACCAGGACCCTGTTGTCACTACCCTGCATATCTCTCTGACCAGGACCCTTAACACGTTGTCACTACCCTGCATATCTCTCTGACCAGGACCCTTAACACGTTGTCACTACCCTGCATATCTCTCTGACCAGGACCCTGTTGTCACTACCCTGCATATCTCTCTGACCAGGACCCTGTTGTCACTACCCTGCATATCTCTCTGACCAGGACCCTTAACACGTTGTCACTACCCTGCATATCTCTCTGACCAGGACCCTGTTGTCACTACCCTGCATATCTCTCTGACCAGGACCCTGTTGTCATCAGATCCCTGACAGCTCAGCATCAAGATGAGAGGCCAGGGAGAACCTTAGAGAACATCTCCTGATGAAATCATTGGCCACTCTAACCAATGGATCACTAGTCACTTTATTAACCCCACTTTAATAATGATGTTTACACATCTTGCACTACTCATCCCAGATGTATATACAGTAGTATATACCTTCCAGTTACAGCTGACAGAACCTTCCAGTTCCAGCTGACAGAACCTTCCAGTTCCAGCTGACAGAACCTTCCAGGTCCAGCTGACAGAACCTTCCAGGTCCAGCTGACAGAACCTTCCAGTTCCAGCAGACAGAACCTTCCAGTTCCAGCAGACAGAACCTTCCAGTTCCAGCTGACAGAACCTTCCAGTTCCAGCTGACAGAACCTTCCAGGTCCAGCTGACAGAACCTTCCAGGTCCAGCTGACAGAACCTTCCAGGTCCAGCTGACAGAACCTTCCAGTTCCAGCTGACAGAACCTTCCAGTTCCAGCTGACAGAACCTTCCAGTTCCAGCAGACAGAACCTTCCAGTTCCAGCAGACAGAACCTTCCAGTTCCAGCTGACAGAACCTTCCAGTTCCAGCAGACAGAACCTTCCAGGTACAGCTGACCCAGAACCTTCCAGTTCAGCTGACAGAACCTTCCAGTTCCTGCAGACAGAACCTTCCAGTTCCAGCAGACAGAACCTTCCAGTTCCAGCAGACAGAACCTTCCAGGTACAGCTGACAGAACCTTCCAGTTCCAGCTGACAGAACCTTCCAGGTACAGCTGACAGAACCTTCCAGGTACAGCTGACAGAACCTTCCAGGTACAGCTGACAGAACCTTCCAGTTCAGCTGACAGAACCTTCCAGGTACAGCTGACAGAACCTTCCAGGTACAGTTGACAGAGAGAGACTGGGTAGCAGTGTGTACAGGCTGGGTACAGGACAGAGAGAGGCCTGGTAGCAGTGTGTACAGGCTGGGTACAGGCTGGGTACAGGACAGAGAGGCTGGGTATTAGTGGGTACAGGCTGGGTACAGCACAGAGAGAGCCTGGGTAGCAGTGGGTACAGGCTGGGTACAGGACAGAGAGAGGCTGGGAAGCAGTGTGTACAGGCTGGGTACAGGACAGAGAGAGGCCTGGTAGCAGTGGGTACAGGCTGGGTACATGACAGAGAGAGGCTGGGTAGCAGTGGGTACAGGCTGGGTACAGGACAGAGAGGCTGGGTATTAGTGGGTACAGGCTGGGTACAGCACAGAGAGAGCCTGGGTAGCAGTGGGTACAGGCTGGGTACAGGACAGAGATAGGCTGGGTAGCAGTGGGTACAGGCTGGGTACAGGACAGAGAGAGGCTGGGTAGCAGTGGGTACAGGCTGGGTACAGGACAGAGAGAGGCTGGGTAGCAGTGGGTACAGGCTGGGTACAGGACAGATAGAGACTGGGTAGCAGTGGGTACAGGACAGAGAGAGGCTGGGTAGCAGTGGGTACAGGCTGGGTACAGGACAGAGAGAGGCTGGGTAGCAGTGGGTACAGGCTGGGTACAGGACAGAGAGACTGGTTAGCAGTGGGTACAGGCCTCTCTCTGTCCACAGCTGATACATGGGGGATGGGCTAGCTGTAGGACACTGTATTGTAATACATGGGGGATGGGCTAGCTGTAGGACACTATTGTAATACATGGGGGATGGGCTAGCTGTAGGACACTGTATTGTAATACATGGGGGATGGGCTAGCTGTAGGACACTGTATTGTGGTACATGGGGGATGGGCTAGCTGTAGGACACTGTATTGTAATACATGGGGGATGGGCTAGCTGTAGGACACTGTATTGTAATACATGGGGGATGGGCTAGCTGTAGGACACTGTATTGTAATACATGGGGGATGGGCTAGCTGTAGGACACTGTATTGTAATACATGGGGGATGGGCTAGCTGTAGGACACGGTATTGTGATACATGGGGGATGGGCTAGCTGTAGGACACTGTATTGTAATACAAGGAAAAGAAATGGTCTGACCTTAAACTGTAGGGGAAAGAAATGGTCTGACCTTAAACTGTAGGGGAAAGAAATGGTCTTTTGACCTAAACTGTAAGGAAAAGAAATGGTCTCACACAGGAAGCGGCGCAGGTCCTAATCCAGGCACTTGTCATCTCCCGTTGTCATGTTTTGTCATATATTGTCTTGTCCTTGTGCTTTCCCTTCTGTTCGTTTCCCCCTGCTGGTCTTATTAGGTTCGTTCCTCTTTCTATCCCTCTCTCTCCCCCTCCCTCTCTCTCTTCTCTCTATCGTTCCGTTCCTGCTCCCAGCTGTTCCTCATTCTCTAACTCACTCATTTACTCTTTTTCACACCTGTCCCTATTTTGCCCTCTGATTAGAGCCCCTATTTCTCCCCTTGTTTTCCGCTTCTGTCCTTGTCGGATCCTTGTATGATGTTCGCTGTTCTGTGTCCTTGTCTCGCCCTGTCGTGTTTTATCTTCTTCAGATGCTGCGTATGAGCAGGTGTCTTAGTCTGCTACGGTCGTGTGCCTTCCCGAAGCAACCTGCAGTCTATGGTCGAGTCTCCAGTCAGTCTCGCAACTACGAGTGGATTCAGTTTTTCCTGTTTTGTTTTCTCCTTGATATTTCCAGGATTATTACTTTTGTCATTTACTGGAATAAAGACTCTGTTTTCGTTAAGTCGCTTTTGGGTCCTCATTCACCAGCATAACAGAAGGATCCGACCAAGAATGGACCCAGCGACTCACAGTTCTTGTAACACTGCCCCGTCGAGATCCAGGGAGCAATGCTCGGCAGACACGAGCAGGAATTGTCTGCTGCTCGTCATGCCGATGAGACCCTGGCCGCTCAGGTTTCCGACCTCTCAGGACAGTTTCAGAGTCTTCGTCTTGTGCCACCAGCTACTTCCTGGTCTTCCGAGTCTCGGAACCTAGGGTTAATAACCCACCATGTTACTCTGGGCAGCCCACTGAGTGCCGCTCCTTTCTCACCCAGTGTGATATTGTGCTCTCTCTCCAACCAACACATACTCAAGAGAGAGCTCGGATTGCTACGTCATTTCACTCCTTACTGGTCGGGCTCGAGTGGGGCACAGCTATCTGGGAGGCAGGGCTGAGTGTTCTAACAATTACCTGAACTTTAAAAGGAGATGATACGGGTTTTTGATCGTTCAGTTTTTGGTAGGGAGGCTTCTAGGGCCCTGGCTTCCATATGTCAGGTGATCGATCCATAACGGATTACTCTATAGAGTTTCGCACTCTTGCTGCCTCTAGTGACTGGAACGAGGCGCTGCTCGCTCGTTTTCTGGAGGGACTCCACGCTGAGGTTAAGGATGAAGATTCTCTCGGGGAGGTTCCTTCCAGTGTGGACTCTTTGATTGCACTCGCCATCCGCGTAGAGCGACGGGTAGATCTTCGTCACCGAGCTCGTGGAAGAGAGCTCGCGTTAACGGTGTTCCCCCTCTCCACGCAACCATCTCCTCCCTCCGGCTCAGAGACTGAGCCCATGCAGCTGGGAGGTATTCGCATCTCGACTAAGGAGGGAACGGAGGATCACCAACCGCCTTTGCCTCTATTGCGGTTCTGCTGGACATTTTGTCAATTCATGTCCAGTAAAAGCCAGAGCTCATCAGTAAGCGGAGGGCTACTGGTGAGCGCTACTACTCAGGTCTCTCCATCAAGATCCTGTACTACCATGTCGGTCCATCTACGCTGGACCGGTTGCCGCTTCATGCAGTGCCTTGATAGACTCTGGGGCTGAGGTTGTTTTATGGACGAAGCATGGGCTCGGAAACATGACATTCCTCTCAGACAGTTAGAAGCCCACGCCCATGTTCGCCTTAGATGGTAGTCTTTCTCCCCAGTATCAGATATGAGACACTACCTTTAACCCTCACAGTATCTGGTAACCACAGTGAGACCATTTCCTTTTTGATTTTTCTTTCACCTTTTACACCTGTTGTTTTGGGTCATCCCTGGCTAGTATGTCATAATCCTTCTATTAATTGGTCTAAGTAATTCTATCCTATCCTGGAACGTTTCTTGTCATGTGAAGTGTTTAATGTCTGCTATCCCTCCTGTTTCTTCTGTCCCTCTTCTCAGGAGAACCTGGTGATTTGACAAGTGCCGAGGAGGAATATCATGATCTGCGCCACGCAGTCTTCAGTCGGTCCAGAGCCAACTCCCTTCCTCCTCACCGGTCGTATGATTGTAGTATTGATCTCCTTCCGGGGGACCACTCCCCCTCGGGGTAGACTATACTCTCTGTCGGCTCCCGAACGTAAGGCTCTCGAGGATTATTTGTCTGTTTCTCTCGACGCCCGGCACCGTAGTGCCTTCTTCCTCTCCCGCCGGACGGGGGTTTTTTTGTTAAGAAGAAGGACGGTACTCTGCGCCCCTGCGTGGATATCGAGGGCTGAATGACATAACGGTTAAGAATCGTTATCCGCTTCCCCTTATCGTCGTCAGCCTTCGAGATTCTGCAGGGAGCCAGGTTCTTTAAGTTGGACCTTCGTAACGCTTACCATCTCGTGCGCATCAGAAGGGGGCGAGTGGAAAACGCGTTTTAACACTCCGTTAGGGCATTTTGAGTACCGGGTTCTGCCGTTCGGTCTCGCTAATGCTCCAGCTGTTTTTCAGGCATTAGTTAATGATGTACTGAGAGACATGCTGAACATCTTTGTTTTTGTCTACCTTGACCGATATCCTGATTTTTCACCGTCACTCGAGATTCATGTTCAGCACGTTCGACGTGTACATTTACATTTACATTTACATTTAAGTCATTTAGCAGACGCTCTTATCCAGAGCGACTTACAAATTGGTGCATTCACCTTATGACATCCAGTGGGACAGTCACTTAACAATAGTGCATCTAAAACTTAGGGGGTGGGGTGAGAGGGATTACTTAACCTATCCTAGGTATTCCTTAAAGAGGTGGGGTTTCAGGTGTCTCCGGAAGGTGGTGATTGACTCCGCTGTCCTGGCGTCGTGAGGGAGTTTGTTCCACCATTGGGGGCCAGGGCAGCGAACAGTTTTGACTGGGCTGAGCGGGAGCTGTACTTCCTCAGTGGTAGGGAGGCGAGCAGGCCAGAGGTGGATGAACGCAGTGCCCTTGTTTGGGTGTAGGGCCTGATCAGAGCCTGGAGGTATTGAGGTGCCGTTCCCTCACAGCTCCGTAGGCAAGCACCATGGTCTTGTAGCGGATGCGAGCTTCAACTGGAAGCCAGTGGAGAGAACGGAGGAGCGGGGTGACGTGAGAGAACTTGGGAAGGTTGAACACCAGACGGGCTGCGGCGTTCTGGATGAGTTGAAGGGGTTTAATGGCACAGGCAGGGAGCCCAGCCAACAGCGAGTTGCAGTAATCCAGACGGGAGATGACAAGTGCCTGGATTAGGACCTGCGCCGCTTCCTGTGTGAGGCAGGGTCGTACTCTGCGGATGTTGTAGAGCATGAACCTACAGGAACGGGCCACCGCCTTGATGTTAGTTGAGAACGACAGGGTGTTGTCCAGGATCACGCCAAGGTTCTTGGCGCTCTGGGAGGAGGACACAATGGAGTTGTCAACCGTGATGGCGAGATCATGGAACGGGCAGTCCTTCCCCGGGAGGAAGAGCAGCTCCGTCTTGCCGAGGTTCAGCTTGAGGTGGTGATCCGTCATCCACACTGATATGTCTGCCAGACATGCAGAGATGCGATTCGCCACCTGGTCATCAGAAGGGGGAAAGGAGAAGATTAATTGTGTGTCGTCTGCATAGCAATGATAAGAGAGACCATGTGAGGTTATGACAGAGCCAAGTGACTTGGTGTATAGCGAGAATAGGAGAGGGCCAAGAACAGAGCTCCTGGGGGACACCAGTGGTGAGAGCGCGTGGTGAGGAGACAGATTCTCGCCACGCCACCTGGTAGGAGCGACCTGTCAGGTAGGACGCAATCCAAGCGTGGGCCGCGCCGGAGATGCCCAACTCGGAGAGGGTGGAGAGGAGGATCTGATGGTTCACAGTATCGAAGGCAGCCGATAGATCTAGAAGGATGAGAGCAGAGGAGAGAGAGTTAGCTTTAGCAGTGCGGAGCGCCTCCGTGATACAGAGGAGAGCAGTCTCAGTTGAATGACTAGTCTTGAAACCTGACTGATTTGGATCAAGAAGGTCATTCAGAGAGAGATAGCGGGAGAGCTGGCCAAGGACAGCACGTTCAAGAGTTTTGGAGAGAAAAGAAAGAAGGGATACTGGTCTGTAATTGTTGACATCGGAGGGATCGAGTGTAGGTTTTTTCAGTGTACTCCAACGCCTTTTAGAGAATTGTCTCTACGTGAAGGCTGAGAAGTGCGCCTTTCATGTCTCCTCTGTCACATTTCTCGGTTCTGTTATTTCCGCTGAAGGCATTCAGATGGATCCCGCTAAAGTCCAGGCTGTCAGTGATTGGCCCGTTCCAAGGTCACGTGTCGAGTTGCAGCGCTTTCTAGGTTTCGCTAATTTCTATCGGCGTTTCATTCGTAATTTCGGTCAAGTTGCTGCCCCTCTCACAGCTCTTACTTCTGTCAAGACGTGCTTTAAGTGGTCCGGTTCCGCCCAGGGAGCTTTTGATCTCCTCAAGAAGCGTTTTATGTCCGCTCCTATCCTTGTTACTCCTGACGTCACTAAACAATTAATTGTCGAGGTTGACGCTTCAGAGGTGGGCGTGGGAGCCATTCTATCCCAGCGCTTCCAGTCTGACGATAAGGTCCATCCTTGCGCTTATTTTTCTCATCGCCTGTCGCCATCGGAACGCAACTATGATGTGGGTAACCGCGAACTGCTCGCCATCCGCTTAGCCCTAGGCGAATGGCGACAGTGGTTGGAGAGGGCGACCGTTCCTTTTGTCGTTTGGACTGACCATAAGAACCTTGAGTACATCCGTTCTGCCAAACGACTTAATGCACGTCAAGCTCGTTGGGGCGTTGTTTTTCGCTCGTTTCGAGTTCGTGATTTCTTATCGCCCGGGTAATAAGAACACCAAGCCTTATCTCTGTCTCTTTAGTTCTTCTGTGGCTTCTACCGATCCCGAGGGATACTTCCTGATGGGCGTGTTGTCGGGTTGACTGTCTGGGAATTGAGAGACAGGTTAAGCAAGCACTCACTCACACTGCGTCGCCGCGCGCTTGTCCTAGTAACCTGCTTTTCGTTCCTGTTTCTACTCGTCTGGCTGTTCTTCAGTGGGCTCACTCTGCCAAGTTAGCTGGCCACCCCGGCGTTCGGGGTACACTTGCATCTATTCGCCAGCGGTTTTGGTGGCCTACTCAGGAGCGTGACACGCGCCGCTTCGTGGCTGCTTGTTCGGACTGCGCGCAGACTAAGTCAGGTAACTCTCCTCCTGCCGGTCGTCTCAGACCGCTTCCCATTCCTTCTCGACCATGGTCTCACATCGCCTTAGACTTCATTACCGGTCTGCCTTCGTCTGCGGGGAAGACTGTGATTCTTACGGTTGTCGATAGGTTCTCTAAGGCGGCACATTTCATTCCCCTCGCTAAGCTTCCTTCCGCTAAGGAGACGGCACAAAATCATCATTGAGAATGTGTTCAGAATTCATGGCCTCCCGTTAGACGCCGTTTCAGACAGAGGTCCGCAATTCACGTCACAGTTTTGGAGGGAATTCTGTCGTTTGATTGGTGCTTCCGTCAGTCTCTCTTCCGGTTTTCATCCCCAGTCTAACGGTCAAGCAGAAAGGGCCAATCAGACGATTGGTCGCATATTACGCAGCCTTTCTTTAGAAACCCTGCGTCTTGGGCAGAACAGCTCCCCTGGGCAGAATACGCTCACAACTCGCTTCCTTCGTCTGCTACCGGGCTATCTCCGTTTCAGAGTAGTCTGGGGTACCAGCCTCCTCTGTTCTCGTCCCAGCTTCGCCGAGTCCAGCGTTCCCTCCGCTCAGGCGTTTGTCCAACGTTGTGAGCGCACTTGGAGGAGGGTGAGGTCTGCACTTTGCCGTTACAGGGCGCAGACTGTGAGAGCCGCCAATAAACGTAGGATTAAGAGTCCTAGGTATTGTCGCGGCCAGAGAGTGTGGCTTTCCACTCGTAACCTTCCCCTTACGACAGCTTCTCGCAAGTTGACTCCGCGGTTCATTGGTCCGTTCCGTGTCTCCCAGGTCGTCAATCCCGTCGCTGTGCGACTGCTTCTTCCGCGACATCTTCGTCGCGTCCACCCTGTCTTCCATGTCTCCTGTGTCAAGCCCTTTCTTCGCGCTTCCGCTTCGTCTCTCCCCCGTCCTTGTCGAGGGCGCACCTATTTACAAAGTACGAAAGATCATGGACATGCGTTCTCGGAGACGTGGTCACCAGTACTTAGTGGATTGGGAGGGTTACGGTCCTGAGGAGAGGAGTTGGGTTCCATCTCGGGACGTGCTGGACCGTTCGCTGATTGATGATTTCCTCCGTTGCCGCCAGGGTTCCTCCTCGAGTGCGCCAGGAGGCGCTTGGTGAGTGGGGGTACTGTCATGTTTTGTCATATATTGTCTTGTCCTTGTGCTTTCCCTTCTGTTCGTTTCCCCTGCTGGTCTTATTAGGTTCGTTCCTCTTTCTATCCCTCTCTCTCCCCCTCCCTCTCTCTCTTCTCTCTATCGTTCCGTTCCTGCTCCCAGCTGTTCCTCATTCTCCTAACTCACTCATTTACTCTTTTCACACCTGTCCCCTATTTTGCCCTCTGATTAGAGCCCCTATTTCTCCCCTTGTTTTTCCGCTTCTGTCCTTGTCGGATCCTTGTATGATGCTTCGCTGTTCTGTGTCCTTGTCTCGCCCTGTCGTGTTTTTATCTTCTTCAGATGCTGCGTATGAGCAGGTGTCTTAGTCTGCTACGGTCGGTGCCTTCCCGAAGCAACCTGCAGTCTATGGTCGAGTCTCCAGTCAGTCCTCGCAACTACGAGTGGATTCAGTTTTTCCTGTTTTGTTTTCTCCTTGATATTTCCAGGATTATTACTTTTGTCATTTACTGGAATAAAGATTCTGTTTTCATTAAGTCGC